>NW_015169783.1:518338-568572 GCF_001447785.1 Gekko japonicus | reverse complement strand
CTACCTGGCCCCAGTAGGCAAACAGCAAAAGCCTGCACTAAGAACGGGGCGGGAGGGTGGGCAAGCATGAGTCAGCAACTGTTTGGGCGGGAGCAGATCCCAGTGGTTTAGCCACGCCGGCTCCGCCCACCCCGCCCATGTCATGACGCCGCACATCATGATTCTGTTGCTGCCCCGGCTCCTCCAGGGCGGCAAAACAGCCCCCAGACTTCATTGGCTTCGCCGGGAGGCTGGGAACTCCATACTCTGGGGAACCCTTCAGTAGATACACTCATTTGTACACAAAACAGCTGCCAAAAACCTACATGTGCATTTTTTCATGCTGCCCAATTAATTAAATTGCTGTAATTCGGTTATTTCTTCTTGTCCTTAGGGAGCTCATCAGTTGTTGTTTTTCTGCCAAGAAATCCCTACGCATCAGCTGAAGTTCTGTTGCACAACAAACCAGATTCACAGGCCGGTTATAGATACCCTAAGACTTGTTCCACAGTCCTGGCCCTCTGCTGCAGCTTGGCAGGGCAGTGGGGGAAACGTGTGTGTGCGTCCGCGCGCGAATCGGTGGTCCTCCAGTGACATGATGTCACTTCTAGCACGAACCGGTAAGTGCCTTATTGTGACACTCTAGGATTCCACTTGAAAAGTATGCAGACGGGAGTGATCTCAGCTCAACATACTTTTACTTAGTTCAGAACAAGACAAAGAGCCGGCTCGCAGGCCGGTGTATATAACCCAGGAAACACCCACACACACCACACCCGTGATTGGCTATTTACAGTGTCCGAGAGATCCATAGGCTCTCGGTCGGGATCCGAGCCCTCCTATTGGTGCGGGCTAGGATCTGCTTGACCCTTTGTTCTCATTCCCAAAGCTCTGCTACTTTACCTGACTACGTGGCGACCAGGTCGCCTCCGCGGTCGGGGATGAATACATTACACCACTGAAACTCTACGATAAAATGGGTGCAATGACATCATTTCTGGGTTTGTACCGGATGTGACATTGCAGCATCAGGGCAATGCCAGTTAACAAGCTCTCCCAAGCTCCTGTTAAGAACATAAGAACATAAGAGATACCAATGTTGGATCAGGCCAAAGGCCCATCCAGTCCAACACTCTGTGTCACACAGTGGCCAAAAATACCAGGTGCCATTTCACCTGACTATGTGGCGACCAGGTCGCCTCCGCGGTCGGGGATGAATACATTACACCACTGAAACTCTACGATAAACTGGGTGCAATGACATCATATCTGGGTTTGTACCGGAGGTGACATTGCAGCATCTGGGCAATGCCAATTAACAAGCTCTCCCAAGCTCCTGTTGGCCTGGCAACCCTAAGACACCTTTTTGCTCCCAGTTAAACAGGGACAGTTTGACGGTATATTAACAGGGATTCCTTGGGGAAAAAAGGTCATTATGGAACTACTTCTTTTTTTTGGCCGTCAAGTCACAGCTGACTTATGGCAACCCAGTAGGGCTTTTAAGGCAAGAGACACTCAGAAGTGGTTACTTATTGCCTGCCGCTGCATACAGACCCTGGACTTCCTTGTTAAGGCAAGAGATACTCAAAAGTGGTTACCTATTGCCTACCGCTGCATACAGACCCTGGACTTCCTTGGTTGGTAGGGTTGCCATCTCCCCCGATGGGGATGGGTTTTCCCCCAATTTCAGGCCCCTCAATTCACCGCCGGCAAGCTGGCTGGTGGGGGAGCCCCACCCCAAAATAGCCCTGCCGTGCCTGATAGGGCTGGCATGATGACGTCACCCGGTGGTGATGTCATCCCACCGGACACATCACGGGGAGACGCTCTAGCATTTGGCTAAAAACTCTATGGTGACCATACTCTATGGTGCACACCAGAACATCCAGGGGAGCAGGCTGGAGTCCCCCGCTGGCAAAAGGTAGGGACCTGGCAACCCTACTTGGTGGTCTCCCATCCCAATACTGACCACCAGGGCCTACTGTGCTTAGATTCTGAGATCTGACGAGATCAGGCTAGCCTGGGCTACCTAGGACAGGTCATTGGGACACCACAGACCAACCCGCTAGGTTTTGAGGGAGAGTTTTTACCTTCTGTGACATCACAGCAGATCGCCCAATGCCTGGGAGGCCTAGACTATGTTTCCATCTCCTCTAACTTAAATCTGTGGCTTCTTTTTTCCCTCAGCTGTCTGTGTCCCCTGTCCACCTTCCCTTGGTCCCTTGCTTCCTTGGGCTCGAGCGATTTATTTTGCTCCCTTTGTGAGGAAAAAAAACAATCAGGTCTTTCATTTTTCTTCTTTCTCTGTTTGTGTATGTGGCAAGGGGAGCAGCAGCTTTGCTAGAGAACTAGGGCAAGTGAGGAACCAGAGGCCTCAGACCGATGAAGCTATCTCTGTGAAGGCTTTTTAAAATTAATTTATTTCCCAGCACGATGAGGACTCATTGAAAGCGATCACTAGGTCCAGAGAAGGGTGCAATTTTAGCTCTGTTCGCTGTTGCTTTTTCTCTCATACTCTGAAGCATTTCTCATTTCTCGCTTCAACTAATTTGGTGGATAAATTAAAGTGTCCTCAGATCCCCCCCCCCCCCAATTTCTGACAGGCTGGCAGCAATAATTTAGATTTTTCCCCCCTTCCCCACCACAACTTACTTAGATTTGACAACTACTTTTCACAGCCTTCAGAAGGTAATTATCCAACTTACAAGCCATTAGTGGTAGGAATTATTTAAAATCTCACTTACGGTGGCGGCGGGGGGGGGGAGAGTAGATTTTAAATTATTCCTTTCAAGAGCAGAATTATTAGCCCTTCCCTCCGATGACTGGGAACTTGAGTCAAAGAGATGGGTTAACAAGACGGGAGAGGAAGGAAAGGAGTTAGTTAGGCCCTAGGAAATTGGGTGTCAGGTTGGAGCCGCAAAGCATTAGTCAAAACCAAGAGCCGGGAAAGTATCGAGAATTATCAGTGCTGAAATGACAGAATGGTGACCTTGCCTAATCTAACATTTGTAGAGCTGATGCAGAGGTTATACCTCCATCTCTCTTTGTGAAGGCTGGTGGGAAAATGCCTTTCTAAGGGTCGGGATGGGGGGACGACATTCAAAATCTGTCTTCCGCACAGAGGACACACTGGATTCTTGGCAGTAAATGCAACCACATAAGGGGCGTATGATGTCTGAACTGGTCCACATAGCTATCTGATAAGGCTGCCAGCTTCCAGGTGGGAGCTGGAGTTTACTCTGAATTAGAAGAAGAAGAGAAGAGATTGGATTTATACCCCGCCCTTCACTTGGAGTCTCAGAGCGGCTTACAAACTCCTTTTCCTTCCCCTCCCCACAACAGACACCCTGGGAGGTGGGTGGGGCTGAGAGAACTCTGACACAAACTGCTCTTTTTCAAGGACAGCTGTGCCAGAGCTTGTGACTGACCCAAGGTCACATCAGCATGTGCAAGTGGAGGAGTGGGGAATCAAACCCGGTTCTCCCAGATTAGAGTCTACGCACTTAACCACTACACCAAACTGGCTCTCTATTTATTCCCAGACCATAGAGATCAGTTCCCCTGGAGGAAATGGGAACTTCAGGGGGTAGGTTGTATAACATCACATCCCCACTGAGCCCCCCCAAATTCTGTGCTGCCTCCAATTCTAGAGGGGCACTGTCCCCCCCAATTCTCCAGGAATTTCCCAAGCCAGAGTTGGCCACTCTGCCATGCCAAGCACCTTCATAAGACCAGTACAGCACGACAACAAAACAAAAAAAAACACTTGAGCAACCTTGCCTTCCAGACTGGGTTGCCAACTCTGGCTTGGGAAATTCCTGGAGATTTGAGGGTGGAGCTGGGGGGGGGTTGAGTTTGGGAAAACAAGGGAGCCCAGCAGGATTGTGATGCCACAAAGTAAAGCATCGAGAATGCTTTACAGGGCACTGCAGGATTGGTTCTAGGGCAGGTGTTTCAGTAGGTGTTTTAGTGGTGCAATATCTCTTTCCCCCTCCCTATAATCGTGCCGTTGTAAGGGCTTTCTTCTGTTACAACAGCATGGAAGACCTTTCCCTGCGGCCTAGTCCCACACTGCTGCGATAACCACCTTATACATGCACAGGAGTGACCAATCACATGGGTCTTTCCCATCTGATGAGTCACTTTGGCGGGGGGGGACACACACACTATAAAGTAGAAAAGACCATGCTGTGGGCCATGCCCAATTAGTGGGGTTGCCAACCTCCAGGTAATGGCTGGAGATCTCCTGCTATGACAACTGATGTCTGGGCGATAAATATCAATCTACCTGGTTAAAATGGCTGCTTTGGAAGGTGGACCCGGTGGCAGTATACACCATTTAAGCCCCTCCCCTCCCCAAACCCCGCCCTACCCGGGCTCCATCCCCAAAATCTCCAGGTATTTCACAACCTGGAGCTGGCAACCCTCCCAATTCAGCTTGGTACATGCTTTGCTTTTACAGTTGGATGATATCAAACACACTTAATTCCCCAGCCGCCCCAACATTTGCAAACCGGTTTCTGCTGCCCCAAGACAACCCCAGTGAAATTTTTCCATAAAAGGAGTACAGATAAGCCCAGTGTTCTGCATTGCCCCCTTTACCTTCCCCGGAGCAGGCCGTTGCACAACAGGCCTAAATGTTGCTGATGCCCCATGTTGTAAGAGATGAAGAAAGTCCTTTTATTTGCTCAAGACTGATAGTAAAAGGGGCTGCAGATACCAGATTCCCAAATCAAGGGTTGACCAAATACACTGACCTCTCGGTCATCAGACTCCAGACCTCTGTGGCAGTGCTATTCAAACAATACTATCCAAACAGATACTAAGGGTGTAAGTACAACATAACACAGAAACAAATACACAGACACACAGAAAATGACCGCCTGGTACTGGGTTATCCCAGATTGTTTTCCTTACCAGAAGTGTCCACCGGGCCAAAAGGAAAAGGCACTTTCTATAATTGCCTGTGGTCCTTCACATTCTGAGGCTTTCCCTCCCTAGTGGGTTATATACCCCAGCCTGGCATGGAGCTGTTATAAAAGAAGCAGGTCGCAGCGGGAGGCAAGTAGGCCACGGAGAAAAGTGGGGTAGAGTTCTGAAAACCAAGTTTTGAAAACAAAACACACACACACACACAAAAAGGCAGCCCTTTCTGGCCCCTTTCCAAATGGACATTTCTCTTATAGCTTTATATAAGTGTTTGTCAAAGCCCTTGTACAATCTTATTTACCTGGGGCTTCTCCTCTACGTGTGAATGGCCTCAATGCTTTCAACAGATTTGAACTTGCTAGCTATTGCGAAGGGGAAAGCATGAATGGCCAGAAAGATGTCTCCAAGTTTTGTGTGGGGTTGGGGTTTTTTTGGAGGTTTTAAATGTGTCAACTCTGTGGGAGCCCTAAATAAATCCTTCTGATTCCTAGATGCAAGCATCACATTTCTAGAAATGCTAGAAGACCTGGGATTCCCCCCCCCAGGCCTTTCCCATTCTTAAGGCAGCTAATCTAGTGACAAAGTTGTGACTCTGGACTAATACTCCCTCTAAGCTGTGGAGTCTTGTGAGCAAAAATTCTGCTTTGTGAGCTACTGGCATTAAAGTTGTGAGTGATCCATTTGGCTACTGCATAAATTACTTTGCTCTGGCCCCATCCTTCCTGAGCTAAGACAAAAATGTGTGAGCCAGAGGCTAAAAAACTGTGAGCTAGCTCACACTAACTCGGCTTAGAGGGAGCACTGCCCTGGACTTCTCCTCCTTCTCCAGCACACCTGATTGATGCTGTCTCTCATTGATGCCTTGACTGGAGCTGTGTGTAGGCCTCTGGCAGCTAGAATGAAGGAAGAACCGCACCTGAAGTATCAGCTTTTAAGAGAGGTCTCTGAGTGTGGATTACCGCCCCCCCCCAGTACATTTGCACAAATTGGAGTTTTCAAGAGAAAAGAATGTGAGGCATTAGAATCGTAGAATCATGGAAGGGACCTCCAGGGTCATCTAGTCCAGCCCCTGCACAACGCAGGAAATTCACGAATACCTCCCCCCCACACACACCCAGTGACCCCTGCTCCATGCTCAGAAGATGGCAAAAATCCTCCTTTTATGATCCTTTCAGCTGGGATGTTTTTGATATTATTGTAAGCCGCCTTGAACCATGAGGAAAGGTGGACTATAAACGTTCTAATAAGCAAACAAAGATTGGTTGCTGTCCTCCTAGAGAGACCAGAAGTTACTCTGAGGAGCTGCTTCCATTGCTTTCCCCCCCTTGCTCGAAAGCCAGTCGAATCCGACTCTAGGGGGCGGTGCTCATCTCCGTTTCCAAGCTGAAGAGCCAGTGCTGTCTGAAGACGTTTCCGTGGTCATGTGGCCGGCATGACTAAACACCAAGGTGCACGGAACGCTGTTGCCTTCCTACTGAAGCAGTACCTATTTATCTACTTGCAATTTCTTGCTTTCGCACTGCTAGGTTGGCAGGAGCTGGAACTAGAGACGGGAGTTCACTCCGTCTTGTGGCACCCGGGTCTCGAACTGCTGAACTACTGACCTTCCACAGCCTGCAGTTCAGCGTCTTAACCCCTGAGCTACCACAGCCCCTTTCCATTGTTTACTTATTTATTTAATTGCGTTTAATTCATTTGTATCCCACCTTTCTCCCCAATGGGGACTCAAAGTGGCTTACATTGTTCCCCTCTCCTTCATTTTCTCCTCACAGCAACCCTGTGAGGTAGGCTAGGCTGAGAGTGCGTGACTGGCAGGGATTCGAACCTGGGCCTTCCACACTAGTCCCACACTCTTAACCACTACACCGTGCTCTCGTTTCTCGTGATTTACACCAAGATTCATTTTGCCATAATGTTGCCTTTGGTCAAATGAGTTTTGAACATTGTTTTTTGAAACGCTGCAAAACCACGTGAAAATGTGAGTGAAGACCACAGTGGCGAGTGCACGTGCATCCCAGGCACAGATATCGCTGTCATGCAAGGCTGCTTTCTACTGCACTGGACCCACTGGCCAATCCAACCCAACAGTAATGCCTGCTCTGATTGTCAGTGGTGAGCCGACTACGGCTTTCTCCAACATGTACCATCTGAGGTGCTTTCAAAAGGAGTTCCTGGGGAATAAATCTGGGATCTTCTACTTCGGACTGCCAGCTCTGGGTTGGAAAATACCTGGAGATTTTTTGTGGAGCCTAGGGAGAGAGGATTCGTGGATGGGCAGGATCTCCATGGGGCAGAATGCCATAGAGGGGCCCAAAACTGGCTGGCCCTCCCAAGCCCTAAAGATACCAGGCTGGCAATAACCAGGGCCAGGGCCTTCTCAGTGGTGGCTCCATACTGGTGGAATGAGCTCTCGGAGGAGATCAGGCCCCTGCGGGACCTTTTACAGTTCCGCAGGGCCTGCAAGATGGAGCTCTTCCGCCAGGCTTTCGACTAGGAGCCGCATTAAACACCCGAGAAGTGACCCTGTGCCCTGGCCTACAACTCACAACCTATGCCCACCACACACATAATAACTGAGCTGGTGTGACTGCCACCTAAGTAATACTGTTTAATTTTGAAACCTCTGCTCTCGCACTTTACTTTACTTGAATATTGTTCCAGCACTTTAGGATAACTAATATTTAATTGCTATGATGTTTTGTGAATGATTTTAACTGTATTTATATAGGTATTTGTATGTAAGCTGCCCTGAGGCTGCTTTGGCGGGGAGGGCGGGGTATATATTGATTGATTGATTGATTGAATGAATGAATGAATGAATGGAGTCCACCCTCCCAAACAACCATTTTCTACAGGGGAACTGGACTCACTGTCGCCTGGAGATCAGTTCTAATTCCAGGAGATCACCAGTGCCCACCTGGAGGTTGGCAGCCATAGATCTTTTGCACATGAAGAACACAAATACAACCAGATTCCTGCACCCAATCTTGTCAGAATGTACTAGGCTTCCCCTTTGCCTGCTGGCACTAGGCAACCCCCTGGCCTCAATGAGCCTCTTTGGCATAGTGGTTAATCCGGGAGACTCTAATCCGGGAGAACCAGATTTGATTCCCCACTCCTCCACTTGCAGCTGCTGGGTGACCTTGGGCAAGCCATAGTACTGTCCAGAGGTCATTTCGGGGGGGAGCGCAGGGGAACGCAGTTGCTTCCTCCCCGCCTCTCCCCACCCCTGCCTGCCTGGGGCCAGGGAGGGCCTTGGCGGGGCTTCCTCGCACTCCCGCTGGCCTTGCAGGTCCACCGCCGGGTCCCTGATGTCAGGGGGTGTGGCATATGCTAATGAGTTATGCTAATGAGTTCCCCTAGCTCTTTTTCTACGAAATGACCCCTGGTTCTGTCAGAGCTGTCTTTGAAAGAGCAGTTCTCGAGTGAGCTCTCTCAGCCCCACCTACCTCACAGGGTGTCTGTTGTGGCAGGGAGAGGAAGGGAAAGGAGTTTGAAAGCCGCTCTGAGACTCCGAGTGAAGGGCAGGGTATAAATCTAATCTCCTCCTCCTCCTCCTTTTATGATCTGAGGAGTGGGGAAACAATGGGGGGGATAGTGCCGATGGTGATGCTCTAGGAATTTTCCCAACCTCTGTGGTAAAGACCATACTGATCAGAGGGTTTCCTAGAGTGTCACCTGAGAGAGACATCATATCTCTCCTTTTTTTAAAAAAAAATAATTTTATTTTATTTTCAACAACAATAATAAAACAATAATTCAATCAACAATAACATGAGTATGCAACAACAAAATAACAAAAATAAACTCACAGCTTATATTAGCAATAAGGTATCCACATGTAGATACCATATACCATATGTCCTTAGAAGAGGGACATGTAATTGTGATACTGTTTATTATGTGATACTGTTTATGAGAGCCAGTGTGGTGTAGTGGTTAAGTGCGCGGACTCTAATCTTGGAGAACCATGTTTGATTCCCCACTCCTCCACTTGCAGCTGCTAGATGACCTTGGGCAAGCCATATTTCTGTCAGAGATGTTCTTGAAAAACAGCAGTTTCTGTCAGAGCTCTCTCAGCCCCACCTACCTCAGAGGGTATCTGTTGTGGGGATGGAAAGGGAAAGGAGATTGTAAACTGCTCTGAGACTCCAAGTGAAGGATAGGGTATAAATCCAATCTATTCTTATCTTCTCTATTAAAAAAAGACCATGACCACCAATGCTCCCTCTAAGCTGTGGAGTCTTGTGAGCAAAAATTCTACTTTGTGAGTGACTGGCATTAAAGCTGTGAGCGGGCGATTTGGCTACTGCATAAATCAGTTTGCTCTGGAGCCATCCTTCCTGAGCGAAGACAAAAATGTGTAAGCCGGAGGCTAAAAAACTGTGAGCTAGCTTACACTAACTCAGCTTAGAGGGAACACTGATTACCACCCATTTGTTGTGCTGCTGAATCAAGCAGGGGGTACCACTTTTCCAGTAAATTGGACTGATACATAGGGCTCCTGTCTCTGGCAATTTTATCTGATACTTTTTGTCAAGTATAAAAAATTCCCACACCTTATTATACCACTGCTCTATTGTTGGTGTATTTCTGTTCTTCCGTTTTTATGCTATAAGAGACATCACTGCTAATAGCATTATCTTTATTAGCTCTTATCCCACCTCTTCTACTCTGTACCTTGAAGTAATGTCACATTCCCCTATGCCACAGCAGTCTCTGCAGTCTTTACCATAGAGACTGGGGACATTCCTAGAGTACCACAGAGGATTTGACATCACATTCCCTGAATCTCCACCCTCCCTGGGCACCGCCATCAAAATCTCTTGGCATTCTGCTGGCACAGCACTGGCAGCCCTAGGGTTCACTTACCCAATAATACACACACCAAAAAAGACACACCAAAAAAGAGGTACTTTTCTCCCTTTCTCACAATACAAGAACTCGTGGGCACTCCATGAAATCGCTGACCGGTCGGGTTAGAACGGATAAGAGGAAGTACTTCTTCACCCAAAGAGTGATTAACACTTGGAATTCACTGCCACAGGAAGTGGTGGCGGCTACACGCATGGACGGCTTCAAAAGGGAATTAGATAAGCATATGGAGCAGAGGTTCATCAGTGGCTATTAGCCACAAGGTATAGATAGGGACTCTGGGGCAAGTGATGCTCTGTCATCTTGGTGCTTGGGGGGGGGTCAACAGTGGGAGGGCTTCTAATGTCCTGGCCCCACTGGTGGACCTCCTGATGGCACTGGTATTTCTGGCCACTGTGTGATACAGAGTGTTGGACTGGATGGGCCTTTGGCCTGATCCAACATTGACATCTCTTATGTTCTTATGTTCTTAAGTTCTTAAACTTTCATTGGATATATTTGAAGACTGACAGCCCAAGCCCTATTGTACTGTAGAGAACTCAGGTTTCCATGATGTCTATGGAGAAGGGTGAACACTAGAAACAGGAGCATTTGGGCTCCGTTGATAGTAGCATTTCAGCATCCCATCTTGGAATGTAAGCCTTCCCAGGAAACAGTTAACAGCAGCAGGTGCCCTCTGTGGGGTTCATTGATAAATACTGGTGGGTTTCTCAGGGCAGAAGAACATAACAGACCTTGGATCTGACCAAGGGTCCATCTAGCCCAGAATCCTGTTTCACATAGTAGCCAACCAGTTACCCTGAAGAGCCAACAAATACAGCATAGAAGCCCAGGCCTTCCCTTGATGCTGCTATCTCACACTGGTGTTAGGACTCAGGTTTGCTGCATTTGACTATGGAGGCTCCCTTTTATCACCATGTAGTAGCCACTGATGGACCTCCATGAATCTGTCTATTCCCACTTTAAAGCTGTCCTTTATGGTTAAGAGCACAGATTTTAATCACGGAGAACCAGGTTGGATTCCCACTCCTCCACATGCAGCTGCTGGTGTGATCTTGGGTCAGTCATAAGTTCTCGCAGAGCTGTTCTCTCAAGGGCAATTCTTGAGAGAGCTCTCTCAGCCCCCTACTCTCTCAGGGTGTCTGTTGTGGGGGGGGGAGGGAAACGAGATTGTAAGCTGCTCTAAGACTCCTTCAGGTAGTGAAGGGCGGGGTATTAATCCAATCTCTTATCTTCTTCTTCTTCTCATGGCCATCACTACATCCACAGGCAGTGAGTTCTACAGTTTCATTACTCGTTGAGTAAAGAAGTATTTCTTTTTGTTCATCCTGAGTCTACCGAGATAAGACCAGTGACACCTTAAAGATGAATAGCATTTATTTCTACATGAATTTTTTGTGAGTCACATTTACTTTTTCAGATACCAATGTCCATCAAATTCACTGGGTGCCTCCGAGGGATACGAAGAAAAAACCCTCTCTATCCACTTTCTCTACCCCATTAATAATTTGCTAAACCTCTGTCATGTTGTCCTTTAGTCACTCTTTTTTTCTAAATGGAAAACCCCAGACTCTTAAGACTCACCTTGTGGGAATGGTACTTCAACCCCTTAGTTATCTTTTTTTTTTTAGGGGGGCCCCCGGAGTGGATTTTTTATTGCATTTTTCTATAAACTACAACGAAAAAAAGGAGGGGGAAATTACAACTAAGGGAGAAAGAAAAGTAACCTACTAAAAACCCAAGTATAGGAGATCATTACAACAGCTTGTATCAGTGTTAATCTAAAATGCTATAATTACATTGAACATGGTCATTTAAGCTATATTATTTATCTTTTTAACCAGCAATTTCACTGTTTAAAGAAAAACATAAGAGCTTCAACAATTAATAAATGCTTGTAAGGCACAATTCAGGGTTCTTCAGCCTTCATTTTGTCTTATCCTTTCTAATCCTCAATTGGCAATCGCGTTTGGGGGCCGCTGCCCCCTTCTCAGAAGTAGAGTCCTCGTCGGTAGTAGATCTGGAAGAAACAGTTGTATCGCTGGATTTACTGTCTCCATCTTCTTTGCTGTCCTCACTCGACTCTCCCAGTTGCAGTTTCAGGAACTCCTGCGCTTTAACCCCTTAGTTATCTTGTTTGCCCTCTTCTTCACCTTTTCCAGATCTGCAATATACTTGTTGAGGGATACAGCGACCAGAAACATGTAAGCCGCTCAGAGCCCTAAGGGGTGAGCGGGATACAAACTGAAATAAATAAATAAATAAATAAATAGAATTGTATAATGTTCTAAATGAGGCTGCACCATAGAGCTAAACAGTGGTGCTATAATATTGGTAATTTTATTTCGTCTCATTCACTTGGTTTGGTTTGAATGAGCTTTGTGAAAGGGTCTCTCAGGAAATGGTGTCCCACTTGTGTGTGTGTGTGTGTGTTGTATATGACATATTCAGTTCTCCACAACTCATCTGTTCCCCTTCGTTTCTCACGTTCTTGTTTTCATCCGAGTTCATAGGTACATTGCTCCTATAGAATGAGTAATATGAATTATAGGGTAGTATTCATTGTACCAAATTCCCTTCAAAACACTGGAAGCAAAGTTTAGAATTGCACATTCTTCATGAAGTATAAGGGTTATTAAACACAATGCCTGCGGTCCTCACAGAACCACCTTAGAGTGTGTTTGTTTGTGAGGATGTTTTATATGTGGAAAAGTTAGTGTGTCTGACATAGGGCTAGGCCAGAAGGTATTCTCACAGTGTAGAAACATCAACATGAGACACTTTAAATGTACAATCCCCGGCATTCATTCCGAACTGCCTCTCTCCTGTGATCCAATGCTCCCTCTAACCTGTGGAGTCTTGTGAGCAAAAATTCTACTTTGTGAGCTACTGGCATTAAAGTTGTGAGCAAGTGGTTTGGCTGCTGCATAAATTAGTTTGCTCTGGAGCCCTCCTTCCTGAGCTAAGGCAAAAATGTGTGAGCCGGAGGCTAAAAAACTGTGTGCTAGCTCACACTGCCTAGAGGGAACACTGCTCTAAATATTTTTGTCATCTCCCAAGTGATTGGCTTAAGGAAGACGTGTGCATTATCACCCTCAATGCATGTAAAGCCAGGTGCATTCTACCATTGCTTTTCTTATTTCTTATAGAGTATTATGATTAATGTGCTTTTTGGTATCTTTTGTTTAAAAGGGGCTGGGAGTACTTTCACCACTTCAAAAGACGTGTCCTTTCTCCCTCAGATTTTCTTGGAGGGCTTGTACGGGCATCAGGGAGAAAATGTAACATTTTTTAAAATTACATGTCCATGGCTCACACACAACCAATATTTGCCCGCTATTGATCTGGCTTCCCTTTAGTTACTCATTAATTTCCGCCTGCGGTTCAAAGTACCGTCTTCTGTTTAAAAACTGATTTCACGGCGAGGGCATGTCCTCGGCTAATCTAACAGGCAGTTGAGGGCCAAAGGTGGGGGTGGGGGGAGGAGGAGGAGGGGCCAATGGAACTTCCTGATACTCTGGCAGCAAAAAAATAAATAAAAATAAAGCTTTACTCCATCTCAAAGAAATCGAAACGTATATTGTTTTCTAACTTACTAACTAAATTATTCTTTACTATTTATTTACAAAATTCACACCCTGCCTTTCTGCCCCATCAGGACCACCAATGTAGCCACAAGAATACTGTCAAGTCATAACCTGACGTGGACTATCTAAGGAGCAAACGAAGTTAAGGAGCTCTGTTTGTGCCGACCTGGGTGGTGCAGGCTAACCTGATTTGGTCAGATCTCTGAAGCTAAGTAAGGTCAGCTGTGGTTATTACTTGGTTGGGAGACCACCACGGATATCCAGGATTGCTACACAAAGGCAAGCCATGCCAAACCATCTCTGCTCACCTCTTGCCTTGAAAACCCTACAGCAGGGGTTCCCAACCTTGTTCAGAATAGGGGCACCTTTGGAATTCTGACACAATGTGATCGGCACAGCCACAAAATGGCTGCCACAGAATGGCAGCCATAGGAGGTGGAGCCAGCCACACAATGGGCGCCATGCTGAAGATCCTTGAGATGAGGTGGCAGCTGCAGTCAAAGCAACATTTTTAAAGATCTGCAGAGCCAGTCAAATCTCCCATGGCCAATCAGAAGCCTTGCTGGGCAAAAGCCCCATCTGGCCCCACCCACTTTCTAAAAACATTTGGTGGCCATCTTGATACGTTACACCGGGCTACCAGGAAAGGTGTTGGGAACCATGGTCCCCACAGGCACCGTGTTGGGGCACCCCTGCCCTACAGCTGTGACTTGATGGCCCTTTCTTTTCTTTTATAAAAGAGCCTGTTTGGTGTAGTAGTTAAGTACACAGACTCTAATCTGGGAGAACCAGGTTTGATTCCCCACTCCTCCACGTGCAGCTGCTGGTGTGACCTTGGGTCAGTCATACGTTCTCTCAGAGCTGTTCTCTCAAGGGCAGTTCTCTCAGAGCTCTCTCAGCCACACCTACCTCACAGGGTGTCTGTTGTGGGGAGGGGAAGGGAAAGGAGTTTGTAAACTGCTCTCCTTCGGGTAGTGAAGGGCGGGTTATAAATCCAATCTCTTCTTCTTCTTTATTTTTAACAAACCATACAACTTTGATAAAACTTAGAATAATAAAACAACATTGGCTTCGACAAGAAGTCACAGCTAAAAATACAAATTCAAGCACCAAATGAAAGAAATATTGTATATATACTGCAGTCACAAAATACATTTACTAAAATATCTTCCCAAAGTAAGATTTATCCCGTCGAATTCCATATCAAAAAATAAAATCAATCAACCAGTTTTCAAGAAATTATAGTAGTGATGCTTCTCAGAAGGTCTGACATAGAAGGTCTGACAAAAATAGATTCCATTGGCCCCTGCCACACGGCAGGGAAAACACGAGGCAAAGCGCGGCTTTTAAAAGCCACGCCAAAAAAGAAATGCCGCGGCGGGATCCCACGGATCCCGTTAGCCGCGTGCCGTTGCTCCCCGGCACGATCAGATGCCGGGGAGGAAGAGGCGAGTGGGAGGGGGAGGCTCCTGAATTGCGCATGCTCGAGCATGCGCAGTTCGGCCGGGGGCCGGGATGTGCTGGCACAAGGACGCGCCGGCCGATCCCACGGCCGGCTTGAGGCGCTTCAATCGGAAGAACCACCCAGGTAGGTGGTTCTTTTTGGTGCGGGTTTTCGGCCAGGAGAGACAGATCGGAGACGGGCAGGCAACGATTCCCAGATGTTGCCGTGGGATCGTGCCCATTTGATCTGCCCCCGTTCTGTCTTGCTCCCGGACCAAAACCCCTCGTATGAAAGGGGCCATTGTTTCCAAAACTGGAAACCACCTTTCTATATAACTTCAATGACCATGAGAAGGATCAAAATTAGAAATACTACCAGATATTTTGTCCACTATTAGATCGTCCCATATTTTAGAATACCAGTTTTCAACCGTGGGGGAGTCACTGTTTTCCCAACTTGATGCAATCGTTTTTTTGCCACTGAAAGGAGTAACGTTATAAGGGTTTTCCTATTCCGTGAAATATCAACATCTTGGCATTGGTTCAATAATATAACTTCTGGTTTGTATGGGATCACATATCCCATTAAATACTCAATTTGGGTCACGATCCCCCCCCCAAATTGCCTTATAACGTTCCACCAGCAGTGAATGTATGTTCTACTACTCCCACAATGTTTCCAGCATAAGGATGAGATGTCTTTATTCATATAGTGGAGCTTTAATGGCGTCAAGTGCCAACTAGTCATGATCTTGTAATTCTGCTGTTGTATATTAATAGATTTAGTGGAAAGAGCATAAGAAGACCATATGGATTCCCACTGAGGTTTGGACAATGACATTTTACAGTCCGAATGCCAGGGTTCAACATAAGATGGTAAACTTTCTCTAACTAATACGGTTTTATATATCTTAGAAATCAAACCTTTCCTTGTCGTTTCATGTGTTATTAAAAGTTTCTCAAAAATCAGTATTTGGTCTATTAAAAGCATTCTTTATTAAAGGAGAAGGTGTTGTAATTGGAGATATTCGAACCATGGAACCGATGTCTTAGCTATGTTATCTAATTTAGATTTTTCTAAAATTTGTCCCTTATGGACTACATCTGACAGTTTACGGTTGTGATCAGACGTGCTATTTGGCACGGTCGGGAAGTGCTCCTATTTCATACATTGGTATTTGAAATGGAGTCGCTTGATCAGACATCCCAGTATAATCTGTTTCACTGCGAGTCAGCCTGTTACTGCATGATCAGGCAGTGCAGACGGGCTAGGGCAGTGGTGGCGAACCTATGGCACGGGTGCCAGAGGTGGCACTCAGAGCCCTCTCTGTGGGCACGCGTGCCATCGCCCCAGCCAGGCCCAGACCATCATTAAAGTGTCGAATTCTCTGCCAAATAATTTTAAGTAAATGAAAGCATTTGGGATTGCTTTCCTTACTTTGTTTGGGTCATCTTAAATTAATGTATGAGTTGTTTTTTCTAAAGTAAAACCTCAGTATTCAGGTTAAATTGCCGTGTTGGCACTTTGTGATAAATAAGTGGGTTTTGGGTCGCAGTTTGGGCACTCGGTCTTTAAAAGATTCGGCATCACTGGGCTAGGGTTTTATTCTTTTTGCCTGCTTTTCCACATGCACATAAATGAGGGTGCAGTTTTTTTGCACATGTGCTTTCCACACACATGCACATATTAAAAATACAATTCCCCCCCCCATCCTTTTCTTCTTTCATCACTGACTTCTTCTCCCCCTTTGGTAGGAAACACACAAATTATTGCTTCTGCCTTGTAAAAGTATCTACTGGCAAATCCTGTCCTCTGTAAGTGGAACCTCCATGTGCTTAAGGACTATAGCTTTGAATACTAGATGCTGGGAACAAAGAAGAGAGGAGGGCTGTTACCTTCTTGACCTGAAGACTGGCCTAGGTGGATCTTGGTCTGATCCAGTGGGGCGATTTTTACCTTCCGTCTTCATCCTACCAACACCATCCTTCTAGAGCCAAGGACTGCCAGCTGGCCGTCCCCCAGCAAGTCTCGTCTGGTCCTTCTGGGCACAGCCAGATATTAATTTCTGTGCACTTTTTGCGTGCTGCTCACAGTTGCAATAAATATATGCGTGTTTCTCATGTAAAATTTTGTTGTGTAGTGGGTTAAACGCATGCTAGAACCACTGCGGTGGGCGTAGTGACCGCATGGTTCGCTGGACACAACAAAGACTAAAGACTAACTGCCAGCTGGCCAACTATGTACACCCTGGGGACCACCCCCTTGGTCCAGTTGGTGGGTTTAAACCTCCCGCCAAAGTCCCATTGGTCCCCCAGTGGAGAGACCAGGAGCCTTGTCCTCATTGTTACTCCAGAGCCAAGCTCTGGGGTGTGCGCTGGCCCCTGGTGGAGGTCAGCGTACACAACAAATTTCATGTAGCGCTTCCTCTCACTTGCACTCCCTTCCATGAATGCACATTGGGTTGGATCCTAGCTGCTGGGGGAAGAAGGAAAGGGATCCAGAAAGGCTGTGCCAAGGGCCACTGGACAACAGCCACGTGGGAAACAGTTTCATTACTTGTAAAGAAGCATTTTTTCTGTTCTGTTCTAACTCACCAGTGTGTTCAAGGCACCATTTCTTGATTCCTAGATGGGGTTCCCCTCTCCCGATGTATCCACCTTGCTTTAATAAACTTGTTTTTCCATCTCTATGCAACTCATTTGCTGCCCCCCCCGTTTACTCTCAATTTTGTGTCTCCACCCGACATTTGGCTTAGCTCCCCCTCCTCTGTTTCTTTTTCCTTTTTTTTTAAAATGCAGACCTTATTTAGAAATGTTGTGCTGAGGGTTGCCAACTCCAGTTTGGGGAGTTCCTGGAGATTTGGATGTGGAGCCTGGAGAGAGACCTGACTGGGATATAATCAGGGCTTCTTTTTCTTTCTGGGGGAACGCATTGGAACGGAGTTCTGGAACCTCTTCAACAAAATTCTATTAAAAATGTTTAAATGTTCATAAGTTTTCAGTATATAGATTGAAAACTTCACTTCCCTCTTGAGAGTTCCGGCACTTCACTTCTTTTCTTTCTTTCTTTCTTTCTTTCTTTCTTTCTTTCTTTCTTTCTTTCTTTCTTTCTTTCTTTCTTTCTTTCTTTCTTTTTCTTCCTTCCTTCCTTCCTTCCTTCCTTCCCTTCCTTTTCTTCCTTCCTTCCTTCCTCCCCTCCCTTCCTCTCTGTCTCTTTTCCTTCCTTCTTCCTTCCTTTTAAAACCCTGGATATAATGCCACAGAGTCAGCCTTCCAAAGCAACCATTTTCTTCAGGGGCAATGATCTCTGTCATCTAGAGATGAGTTGTAATTCTGGCCCCACCTGGAGGCCAGTAACCCTAGTTGTGCCTAGTATATCTCAGGCACTTTCAGAAAGACTAAATGATGATGACTTTTAATCAATTAGCAAGCTTCTTCTCTGAAAGAAATGATCCAGTTTTTAATGGGCCTTTTCTTAAAAGAATCACCTTTGACTAACCTCAATTAAAGCTCTGCCTTTTCAGCAATTAATTGGTTAAACTTTGTACACCTTGCATGAAATTGACTTTTTGCTTTGAAGCGCCTGAAAGCGAGAGGGCAGGCAGTGTCTCTTCAGGTCCAAAACACAAGTCTTTGAGCTACTTTGAAGGTCAAATGGTGACGGGTTTTTAAATTCCCACTTGTAACAAATTTGGCCCAAGTAGGTTCTGTGGCATGCATCCCAACTCTGGACTTTTGCTTGATATTATTGATTTTTGTTGTTGTTGTTCAGTCGCACAGTCGAGTCCGACTCTTCGCGACCCCATGGACCAGAACCCACCAGGATTATTGATTAGATGATAGTATATCTCAATCTGCAATGAAAGTGCCAGCTGGTTAGTTGCACCAATTAAATCAAGTAAAACTTGAAGTAGTACTTTGAATCCTAAAATGATGGCTCCACTTTGTTTTATGGATTATCACTTCCCAGAAGATGGATGCTTAGACTAAATATGCTTGTGCCGCTCTCAGCACACTCCTAAACAAAACTGCATCCTTCAACATCCATTGAAGTCAACAAGTTTAGAAGGTTAACTCCATTTAGGATGGCACTATTGGACTATTTTTACGCTGTGCATGCATAAAAACCAAAAGGGCAGGTCCTTAAGTAAAGTGAGTAAATAAATATATATATGCGTGCCTCATTTCTGAATTGATGGCACCCATAACGGTAAATTTACAATCACATTTCAGTCTTCCAGTGCTTTGGTTTTGATTCTATTTATTTATTTATTTAATTCGATTTTATCCCAAATAAGGAAAGGCATTTTGAATTTATTTTTTTCTGAATATAAACATACTTCCAAGAAGCACCCACATGCTTGATAAACTAGCCAGTTTGGTGTAGTGGTTAAGAGTGGCAGACTCTAATCTAGAGAACTGGGTTTGATTCCCCACACCTCCACATGCAGCTGCTGGGTGATCTTGGGTCAGTCACAGTTCTCTCAGAGCTGTTCTCTCAGAGCTCTCTCAGCCCAACCTACCTCACAGGGTGTCTGTTGTGGGGGAGAGGAAGGGAAGGTGACTGTAACCTGCTGTGAGACTCCGAGTGAAGGGCGGGGTATACATCCAACTATTCCTCCTCCTCCAATGGCAAATAATATTTTGGAGCCTGTAGATTGTAGTGCATCTTAAGTATTAATGAATTAATTATGTGTTGCAAAGCATGACCTATTTATTTATTTATTTATTATATTTATACCCCGCCCATCCCGCAAGCAGGCTCAGGGCGGCTAACAAAACGGTACAATGTACCTGATTGGTATACATAAAACTTAAAAACTCTATAAAATCTCATAGACAAATAATTTAGAACATAAGTTAGCAATTCACAATAAAGTGCATACAGTACTACAAATTAGATGGCGTGCTTCCAGATCTCATTCTGCGTTATTCCACCGATCATCATCCCTCGCACCGGAAGGCATAGCGATATGTCAGGGCCAGATCTAAGATCCAAGCAATCACTAGGATCATTGGTGGTAACAGTGGTGGCAGCTCCTGCTTGAAAGTCTGGTGGAAGAGCTCCGTCTTGCAGGCCCTGTGGAACTGTGAGAGGTCCCGCAGGGCCCTGATCTCCTCCAGGAGCTCGTTCCACCAGTAAGGAACCGCCACAGAAAAGGCTCTGGTCCTGGTACTGGTGAGCCTTACATCCTTGGGGCCCGGAATAGTCAGCCGATGTTGGGCCCCAGACCGTAGTGCTCTCTGAGGTATGTATGGGGAAAGGCGGTCCCTCAGGTCTTTTGTCTTACTGGTCATGTATGAGTTATGCTTGATGTGATTCTTTTCACATCTCTATTAGAAATGCACATTTCTTTGTCACTGAAGGCAACAGTGAATAGTATCAGCCAGAAACTATGTTTGATTCATTTAGATTTAAGTCCAATAGGATACAGGGCCGTGGTGGCTCAGAGGTTAAGATGCTGAGCTGCAGACTGGAAGGTCTTTAGCTTGGCAGTTCGAGACCCAAGTGGCACGGGACGGAGTGAGCTTAGTAGTAGTTTGAAACTGCCAACTTAGTAGTTCGAAAGCAAGAAACTGCGAGTAGATAAATAGGTACCACATCGGTGTACAGAGGTTCCCAAACTTATTTGGCCTACTGCCCCCTTTTCAGAAAAAAATTTACTCAGCACCCCCCTGGACATCTACCTTCAAGAAGTGAACAAAAAGATGCAGTCTGTGGATCTGTACCTGGATCATTCCAGCCCACATGGATCGTTCAAGCACACACACCCCTCGGGGGTGGTATTGCCCACTTTGGGAACCAGTGGGTGAGAAGGTAACAGCATCCTGCGTGCCTCAGCGTCTAGTCATGCCAGCCACATGACCACGGAAAAAGTCTTTGGACAGCGCTGGCTCTTCAGCCTGGAAATGGAGATGAGCACCGCCCCCTAGAGTCAGATAGGACTGGCTTTCGAGCAAGGGAAACCTTTACCTTACCAGTAGTCCAACAAGATTTTGGGGGGTATAAGCTTTTGAGAGACAGCGCTCCCTTTGCTATGACTCCCGAGAGTGCACATCTTGTAAATCTTGTTCGTCTCTGAGGTACTTGTTTGTTTTGGTTGATTTCTCTCTTCACTATGTAGTCCAGTCTCTCTCTAGTCCTGATTTTTTTTAAACTTCGTAAAATTAATAAATAGCACCTTTTAAAAGAGAGGCATTTGAACACCAAGGATAAATGTCTAAGGAGACAAAACCACATGTCTGAAATACGAAAGGTTATCAACTTCCATAATTGTTTGTTTATTAAATATTTAACAAGCTGAATAGTTCATTACAACAACTTCATTTCCTCACATTAATCTTCTGCTATCAGGAAAACAAAAGCCAATAATTTCCTTCATGTCTCTTAAGAAAATAAGTGGAAAATGATTATGTTGTTAATCAAAAGCAGCTTTCCCCCCCTTCCGCAAATTAAATACAGACATATTTTGAAAGCAATTTGGATCATGAAAATAAAGTATAATGTCTAAGGTAATCTTCTGATTGTTACAAATCTTTCTTTCTTTCTTTTAAAGCAAAATAATTGTTTCGGAGAGCTTCCAGAAGCAGTTTTTATAAACAATTACGAAACACAGCAAATTTAATCTGGAATGTTTGAAACCTTTTTTTCCCTTTTTGGAAGTCGTCCTATTTCAGAATGCAAGATCAACTGAAAGATAGTTTCAGAAACGGACAACACAGCAGCCTCCTTTTCGAATGGTTTCAAGTAGACCAAGCAAAGTTACAAATTGCTCACATTCCCTTTTAGGATTACAAAAGTACAGAAATTAAAGAGGGGTACATTTCACTGGATTGTATACAGACCCTGTATACTTAAAGCAAGAACAATGCGGAAATAAAAACACAACAGCCAAACATTAGAACAGTGGAGGCTGATTAAGCTGAAGTTTAGATTCTTTTCTTTTTAGAAAACAGAGAAATGCTGTTACAAGATACGAGACCACTTCTTGTTCCCCAAGAGTACGGGAGATCCTAAGAGAATTCACCGCTTCCACGTACCTCTTCTAGTGTTTCCATTGTTGAAACCAGTTGGGGGCTTAAAAATCTGTACCATTAAATTATACCTGCTGATGGTTTGGATGGTGTTCATGGAATTGAAATGACTCTCGGGATAACCTCCAGCTGAGCCAAGGATTCCAAACATCGTGGGAGATCTGGGGGGCGGTGCCTGAGGAGGGTGGAGTTTGGGGAGGATGTGATGTCAGTTACGGGCCATGCTGTAGGAACGTCTCCTGATATCTATGGTAAAGATCATAGAGACTAGGGGAAATTCCTAAAGCATCACTTCAGAGGCCATCCCTCCCCCTAGCTCCTCAATTTCTTGAGGGTAGGAGGTTGGAGTTGGGAGCAGGGAATTCCCTGCCAGGCCCAAGGCAACTGGGGAGGCTAGCTGAGTCTTAAGCCCAAAGAACTCTGCAGGCAAGTGGCGGCCTTAAGCTCCATACAAGCCCAAAGAATGCAGGCAAGTGGCGGCCTTAAGCTCCATATTACCTGCAGCCAAAGCCATCCCCATAGATGTCTACTGCCACGTCAGGATGCCCACATTAGTCGCTTCACCCGCCTTCGCTTCCAGCTGGGGTCCTGCCTCATCTACTGGGACAGTTTTCTCTTGTGCCTCTTACTTTGGCCCTAAAGGTTGTCTCGAGTTGGTCTCCTCATTGACTGAACTGACCTTTCACCTCTTGAGATTAGGGGCGAAAGCTGAAACTTGAAGCTGAAACAAGCACAACTTTTTCCTGTAGTCCATTGGTTCCACTGAGAACAGGAGCTGATACGATTGATTTTTCTGCCCGAAGGCATCCCAGAGAGAAAACACGGGCACTGCCTTGACGGCAAAACAGCCCTTCAAGTCGATCACCACAGCATTCAGCCTTTCTGGTTGGTCATCTTCCTTATATGGAGCTAAAGGACCTGTCATGAAGTCCCCTAAAACTTCCTCACCTAGGTAGGTCATGGAGACCTACAAGGCTTCATTTACTTAGTACATTTTTATCTCACCCTTCCTCCATGGTACACATGGCTCTTCCCCTCTGTTTTATCCTTACAACCACCCTGTGAGGTAGGTTAGGCTGAGAGACAGCGTGAATGGCTGAGCCAAGGTCACCCATTAAGTTTCAGGGCAAGCAGGAATTTGAACCTGGGTCATTCCAGTCCTAGCCGAACACTGTAACCCCTACACCACAGTGGTACTACAACCTTATTTATTTAAGGCATTGTGAACCTCAGCCGATCTTTACTTGTTTGCAGTACTTGCTGGGCTATCCATTCCAGAGCCACGAACAATGTTGCCTGGACTTCCCTTCCAATTTGCACCAAATGTGACAGAATCCATGCTTTCAATCTAGCTGAAGTGGACTTCCATGGAAGGGAACTTCAGGGATTATGGGAGTTTTAAATCCAGGCACAAAAGCTCTCTTTCTGGGCAATGAGAGTTCAAGTTAGGGTTGCCAAGTCCGTCCTCGTTGTGGAGCAGGGGGACTCCTGGGTTTATCCCGAAGTGCGCGTGCGCCGCATACACGTCACCAGGAAGTGATGTGACGACGCCAGGCACGCTGGGGGCGGGGCCACAACCAACCGAGGGGAAAACATAGAGTTGTCCCTCAGATGACCATGGCCCCACCCCCAGCGTGCCCGGTGTGGTCGCGTCACTTCCTGGTGACGCGCACATCGGGGTGGAGTTCCCCCCGGGGCCCGATCCGGCGGTGGCGGGGAATGGGCCTCTGGGGCGGGGTTTTCCCCGCCCCCCAGGGGAACTTGGCAAGCCTAGTTCAAGTCCAGATCCGCAAGATTTTCAGGGTATGAGAGTCAAAGCTCCCTCTGTCAGAAGGACTCTCAAAACCTCCCATAATCTTATACTCCAAAAGTCTTGTTGGTCTCTGTGGTGCTACCAGACTCAAGTCTGGTTCTTCTACCACAGGCCAAAATGGCCACCCTACCGAAAACAACCTTTTTGAGCGCTATTTTGTTGTTGCCTCATGTTTGACACCACTACAGGGGACACGTCAAGATAGCGGAGAACTTGCTTATCTGTCCATGTTCGTTCTATTCTCTTCTAGGATCCATCCCTCCTGATTTTATTGTGCTGAGGCTTTCTGGGTTTCCAGATGATTGCTTTTGTGTGTGTGTGTGTGTGTGTGTGTGAACTTCTGAGATAGATGATGAGGAGCATGTTGTTGCTTGATGCAGTTAACTTAGTTTGGTTTAACAAAGTTTGAGTCCAGTGGCACCTTTAAAGGCCAACAAAGTTTTATTCATGGTATAAGCTTTTGTGTGCATTCACACTTCTTCAGATAACAGAGATAAAGGTGCCACTGGACTCAAACTTAGTTTGGTTTAGTTTGTCTACAGAGGAAACACCTCTCACCTACTCCCTAGAACCAGTGATGTAGCAGTAGTTTAGTCTAGGCCCTGGCCAAGTCCTAGCAGCCATGGAAGGGTAACCATTGATAGGAGTAAAAGGATTTATCTCTTTCAGGACTGTCAAAACTAGGATTGGGCTCTGGTCCGATACTTTTCCCAACTCCTAACATCACTGAAGGAAACAGCCCTGCACTCTACAGAAGCACAGAGCCTCCTTGGCCAAACTCCGTCTAGGCAGGGTGGATTGTACTGAAGTAATATAAATAACTGATTTAAATCAGGATATATTCAGGTGGGTAGCCATGTTGGGATGAAGCAACAGAACAAAGTTTGAGTCCAGTGTCACCTTTAAGACCAACGAAGTTTTATTTGGGTATAAACTTTGCTGGTCTTCAAGGTGCCACTGGACTCAAACGTACGGTAGTTCTGATTTAAATCAAGTTTTCCTTTTTGGAAATTACATATTTCCCTAACAAGTGTATGTACTAAAATTATAGAGATTGGTTTGGAATTGAACATAGTCTTCTTGCCTTCTGGGGACAAAACGTCCCAAACCTTTGCTCATGCAGTCTGCTTGCCTTTTTGCTCTGCAAAAGTTGTATCTGCATGACAAAGAGGCAGATTTCGGCTCGTGTCCGTATGCCTTTGCAAAAATACTGTGCCACATCCCTTATCTGAAAGCAATCCTATACAAACTTACTACACGGAAGACCCTTTGAACACAGTTGGACTTACTCCAAGTCAATGTATATAAGGGTGGGTTTGTAAACATACAGAACATCCCAGAAACAAGGTCTGGTAGCCACTCAGGGCAATTTTTTTCTTCTTCTCTCCATGGGGTGGAAAGTAGATGCCCCTGCAGTTTAGTCAATGAAGGTATGAAGGGAACACCCATCCATAGGTCAAAGGGCTTAGAGCAGAAGCTCTAGATGGCCCTCTAAGCTCCGTGGATGGTCCTAGTGAGGTACAGGATGGTAACTCCTGCCCCCTTGGATGATTTCCCGCACCCTTGTTCCAGTCAGAAGTCCACAGTAATAAACAAGATGCATAGCCTCAAACATTTCTCTCTCTTTCCCCCTGTTATCTTCTACATAGAAAAGCGGCCTTCAGTTCAAGTGTTTTTAGACAGAGGGACCTCATTCAGTTTGACAGTACAATTCTACACACACTTACCTGAGAGTAAGTCTCATCGAACTCAGTGGGACTTACTTCTGAGTAAAGATGCACAGAATTGGACTGCCTCTGCCAGTTTCCCACATTTGTATTAAGTTCAGATTAGCTTCTAAAACAAGCTTTAAAAAAGAGACTAATCATTGATAGTATAAAGAAGAAATAAGTGATTTGAAGAAAAAAGGGATCTTGTCTATACCTTGTGCAAGATGCTATTTAGGGGTGGAAATGAACAACTTGGGGGATTTCCTGGCAGGTGCCTGAGATCAAAGTCATCCCAGAGGTCTCCGTACCACCACGAGGGCCTCTAGAGCCTCATTCTAAGCACCGATTGGCAGGTAAAAACAACAGGAAGGAAGGATGGACCTGGGCAGTATGGAATCCAGACAGAGCCAGGCTTGGCTTGTGGGCCCCCAGTAGATATTGATCTAGATTTTAAAAGAAATAATTAAAGAGCACCAATGAAGGTGCCTTCTGATACGGTTCAAGCCACTGTGCAATGAAGTATGGTTTGGAGATACACAGGCTATGGTTAGATAATACAGGGTGTCCAGATTAAACAGAAGATGGGATTCCTGTGCCTTGAAGAATTGTGTTACATCCTCCTGTAGGCAAAGTCGCATATTCTCCCTCCCATGCAGGAAAGGAAAGCACGGGGACCCCGCTCTCCATCGCCTGTCAACCTTGGGTGCACAACAGGCAATTTTTTCAAACACAACCTGATTTCTCCCAAACATTTCCACAATGCACAGACATATAGAAGAGGAGGAGATTGGATTTATACCCTGCCCTTCACTTCGAGTCGCAGAGTGGCTTACAAACTCCTTTCCTTTCCCCTCCCCACAACAGACACCCTATGACAGTGGTGGCGAACCTATGGCACGGGTGCCAGAGGTGGCACTCAGAGCCCTCTCTGTGGGCACGTGTGCCATCGCCCCAGCCAGGCCCAGACCATCATTAAAGTGTTGAATTCTCTGCCAAATAACTTTAAGTAAATGAAAGCATTTAGGATTGCTTTCCTTACTTTGTTCGGATCATCTTAAGTTAATGTATGAGTTGTTTTTTCTAAAGTAAAACCTCAGTATTCAGGTTAAATTGCCGTGTTGGCACTTTGCGATAAATAAGTGGGTTCTGGGTCACAGTTTGGGCACTCGGTCTCCAAAAGGTTCGCCATCACTGCCCTATGAGGTAGGTGGGGATGAGAGAGCTCTGACAGAAACTGCCCTTTCAAGAACAGCTCTGAAAGAACTTATGACTGACCCAAGGAAGTCCAGCAGCTGAAAGTGGAGGAGTGGGGAACCAAATCCGGTTCTCCCAGATTAGAGTCCACGCACTTAACCACTACACCAAACTGGCTCTCACTACACCAAACTAGCTCATTCCCCCAGGAAGTTACGCAGCCTATCCTTTCCATTTAACTTAACTGGAAACTAAAGTGATACAGAGATGGGTTGACTCCCTGTTTTACAGGGCAGCCCTAAGCAGAATTATAATAGTGCCATCCTAAACAGGTTTCCAAATCCACAGGAACTGATGAGCTCAGAAGGGTGTGCCTCTTGTTAGGACTGCACGGCTCGTCACCTCTCTACCAAAATGTCTAGGTTAAGAAATCTTACTTATGTCTTTTACGAGCTAAATGCAAACTCAGTGCCACAAGCCGGGATGCTACCTGGGAGAAAACTTTGGGGACGGAATTTCAGCAGCCGCGCTCCAAACGGTATTAAGGCCAGACACACAGAGCAGAGACAGGTCAGCTCATTTGCACTGAAGTACAGTGTGTGTGCGTGTCTGTGGGTGGAGGGCAGGCATGGTTAGGGTTTAGTCTGCACAGCAGCC
This sequence comes from Gekko japonicus, assembly GCF_001447785.1. Taxonomy (NCBI): domain Eukaryota; kingdom Metazoa; phylum Chordata; class Lepidosauria; order Squamata; family Gekkonidae; genus Gekko; species Gekko japonicus. Next base: position 541,351 of record NW_015169783.1, on the reverse strand, counting down.
TCCTCTACTGGTCTGCACATGGTAGCAACCTAAAAATAAATAAAAACGACATCCAGAATGGAACTGCATCAAGATGAACCAACTGGGAAGTGATACTTACTCCCTGTTTCCTTGGTTACTTTTCCTATCAGGACACTTCTGAAAATGCCCTTTGTAGCATGTAAACTGCAGAAAGGATGGTGGCAAGGTCCTCTCCCATGCTTCACAAATTTCAGGATCTTCAGATCATGTGAGGGGAACCTACATAAACATTGTCCCAGCTCCTCAAATAAGGACAAGAGCCAAGTTAGGGGTTCCTTTTACATGATCTGGAATCTCTGATGTGACCAGAGCAATGTGGTAAAGGACATAAATGGCGGCGGATCCCTTCCCACAAATGGGTGCTGTGGGTGACCGTTAGTGATAAGGGACCAGCCACGGCGTATGTCCTCCACCACACTATTTTGGTTACAACACACCTGCACGCCACTTCACTTCTTCACTCCTGTGTCCTGCTCTAACACTAGCACTAACTGACATCCTAAGTAGTTTTGTAATCTTCTAAACCCACTGACTTCAATAACACTGTGCTGTAATTTAATCAAGGATTGTGAAGTGCATTTGTTTCCGTAGTTTAGGTGGCTGTACCAAGCTTCCTGTTCTTCACGAACAGACTTTCCCCCTATAACTGATACCACATTCTGAGACGTATGCAGGACAACCCTGTAGGAGAAAGTTTAAATCAAGTCTACTCAGAAGCTCTGTTCCTGCTAAGCTGTGGAGTCATGTGAGCAAAAATTCTACTTTGTGAGCGACTGGCATTAAAGCTGTGAGCGAGTGATTTGGCTGCTGCATAAATTAGTTTGCTCTGGAGCCATCCTTCCTGAGCTGAGACAAAAATGTGTGAGCAGGAGGCTAAAAAGCTGTGAGCTAGCTCACACTAACTCAGCTTAGAGGGAACACTGCTCAGGTTAGTCCAATGTTATTCAATGGGCCTTGCTCCAAGGGAAGGATCTTTTGGATTGTAGCCTGTGCCACATAAACATAATACAGGAAGCTGCCTGCATGTACTCAGCCTATCTATATGCTGGTCATTTATTAACTGACCTCACTAAGTGGTACTTTAGACAGGTATGGAGGGAAAGCTTGAATTACTACCATAGATTTCTGCTTCTGAAATCCAGAAGTAGGCTAGCTTTTATTCTGTTGGGGAAAAGGTAGAAACTGGCTGTTTTTAGTCAGCTAATGAGGACTGAGAAAATTTTTTTTGGATGAGCTGGCTCAGGGAAATGTACCAATAACTTTATGTGGCCAGGTCTAAAAATTACCCATTCATGATCCATAAAGAGCATAAGACCTGCCCTGCAGTGGTCCGTGTAGCCCAGTATCCACATAGTGGCCAACCAGTTGCTCTGGAGGGCCAACAACAAATGGCATAGAGACCAAGGCCTTTCCCTGATATTGCCTCTTAGCACTGGTATTCATAGGTTTACTACTTCTGGATGTGGAACTTCCCTTTATTCCTCATGGCTGATAGCCATTGATGGACTTATCCTCCATAGATCTGTCTAATCCCCTATATTTATTTCATTTGTAAATATGCTGGGGATATTTAGGCAAGCTGAAGTTTCATGATTGATATGACTTATTTTTAAGGAGGGAGGGCTGTCTCATTCTCCCACCATACCAGTGGATTGCTTATAAGACAAGGGGGAAATACAAAAATAGGCAATTGTAAAGCAAGACATCAAAGGCACAATAAAGGTCTGAAAAGGCACATTCCACAGGTGCTCAATAGTGAACACCTGGGGAAATCATGTCAGCCGGTCTTCCTTTCTGTTGCCATGGAGACGGAATAGCTGTCTCCACAGAAGCAGAAATGCCGGTGATAATTCTCTTCTGCCAAGACACCACCCCCGCAAAGCCTTCGTGCTTCACAAAAGCTAGCTTCTACAGCAAGATCTTTGGGGGTTCTGTTCCGCAGCACAGGAAGTGAATGGGCCGGGGTATCTCATTCAGGTGCAGCAAGAGGACATTTTGTGAAGGGAGTCGGACAAGGCCGCCCAGAGTCCCACTTCCTGATCCAGACAAACCGGACGATCCCAGTCACATCTTGTCCATCAGCCTCAGACCTGATCTGATGGGTTTTTTCTCCCATCTCGTTTTGGTTATTCAAAAGTATGTTCTGAGACCTCTGAGGGAGCCTTCTGGTTATTTGGCCTTTCAGTTGGTAGCTCATTCCTCTGGGCTTGGGTCACTTGCATGAGTTTTCTGATGATTTAAGAGTCTTCTTTTTAATTGGAAGAAGAGAAGAGATTGGATTTATACCTCGCCCTTCACTTGGAGTCTCAGAGCGGCTTACAAACTCCTTTCCCTTCCCCTCCCCACAACAGACACCCTGTGAGGTGGGTGGGGCTGAGAGAGCTCTGACAGAAACTGCTCTTTTTCAAGGACAGCTGTGCCAGAGCTTGTGACTGACCCAAGGTCACATCAGCAGGTGCAAGTGGAGGAGTGGGGAATCAAACCCGGTTCTCCCAGATTAGAGTCCGCATACTTAACCACTACACCAAACTGGCTCTCTACTACACCAAATTGGAGGGAGTGTGAATATGGGTCTCACAGTCTAGGAGAGATCAGGGTAATGTCAGTGTTTCCTTTGAAGAGGGCTAAAAGTCTCTCTCAAGCTGTGCCTTCACAGGGGATAGTCTCTCGAGCTGGCCGTTGAAGCTGCTGCTTCTCCTATTTATGATTCCGCTAGAATTGTTCTCTAACCACAGCTAGTGACTCACCGTCTTCCCCCCACCGCCTGTTTGTTTTTGATACAGCATGTGCATGTGTAAATGGGGCCACCACCGAGAAAAGCATGGCAGCCAAAACTGGGTTGCCGGCAGGCATCGCAAATGGCATATGAAGAGTGCAGAGTGATTTGGAGTAAAATATGTGGGGGCACCAACTGGCCCACACAGAAAAAGGACTCACAATGCAACGCTATACAGACTCCAATCTACATGTCTATCAAAACCAACAGTCCCAGACTGGAGACATTCTGCCTAGGACTGCACCAGTAACCTTTCCCCAGAGAACAGAATGAGGGGAAAGCTAGCAAAGGTATGATCACCCTCCCCCCCGCAAACAGTTTCTTCCACATCTCTTTTCTTCTCCCATTTATTTAGACTATTTTCCAACTGCCTTTCCATCTGAAGGTGTTTGAGGGGGTATACGGAATTTAAATCAGGTGAAACAATTTCACTACATCCACGAACCCCCCCCCCCGAAAAAAAACATTTTACAAGAATGAAAACAAGCATCTGACGACAAATGGCATCCCTTTTCAAGCCAATTCAAAGGCCTCCCAGAAAAGCCAATTCCGGAAGGCCTGTAGGGGTAGTGGCAGCCTCCTGAGGGAGGGTGTTCCACAGTCTAGATGCAGGAGCAGGAATAGCCTTCCCACAATTCCCAGCTGACCAAGTTGATCGCACCGATCCAGCCTTCCCCCAACATGCCTTCTTCCCACTGAAACGGCTCTGCTTAAGTTGGAGGAATGGTCCTTAGGCTGGAGGTAGGCTACAAAATTTGTTCTGTGGAATGGTGGATAGGGCTAAAATGCACCCCTCGGTTGGCTCCCTCCCATGTCACAAAATTGGTCCCTCTTAGTCTGTGTTAGGATGGTTTGAGGGGTTTTTTGGGGGTGGGGGGGAGTTTTACAATAAATACCCAAGCCATTTTTATTATTTTGTTATTGCCCTTGGAAGACTTCTAAAAGCCTTCTTAAGATCTATGGGGGAGGCTGCCCTGTCAGAACCTGCCTCGGTGAGACTGGCAGTGACCCTATGCGAGGGCCATTAGAGCGTCTGACTTCCCTCAAGGTGTGAGGTCGGTACCATCTTTGCAGGCCTTTCAGAGAAATCAGAACACTTGTTGTTCCCAAGGAATGGGGTAATTCTGGAGAGCAGCACCTCTCTTTTCAGCAGATCGTCTGTCAGTTTGAAGACACTTAAAAACATTTTGTTATTATTAACACAAGTTGTGGGGGGGGGGGCCTTTTTCTTGCCAAAAGGAGGTGTAAAAAAATCAATCGAATAAATTAAAGCGACCAAAATTTAGTTGAAGAGATTTTTTTCTCTTGTCCATTGATCTACTCCTCCTGTGCCCAACACAAAGCTGTAGGTACTAATGGATTTTGTTCCTTAGTACATGTGGCTGAGTGAACAAAACAACCATGTGCCAAGCAACCAAGGCAAGTTGAATTGTTATAGGCTGCATAACTAGACACAGAAGTCATGGATGCCAGCCTCCAGGTGGGACCTGGGGATCCTCTGGGATTACAGTTCATCTCCAGACTACAGAGACCAGTTCCCCTGGAGAAAATGGATGTTTTGGAGGGTGGACTCTGTGGCGTTGTCCCCCACTGAGGTCCCGGTCTTCCCCAGGCTCCATCCCCACATCTCCAGGAGCTTCCCAACCTGGATCTGGCAGCCCTAATCCCTCATTCTCTGCTGGTGGCCAGTGGGGACCTCACAACCCTACAACAGTGACAGACTTATGGGACAGAATCAAGTTGCACCTGAACCCCTATAAAAGGCAGGAGGTGGGGACAATTTAACGTGTATCATGGGAAGGCAGGAGGGAAGAGCTTAACCTTAATGAGGACCTCACAGTATGATGGGAAGGATAAGAGCTTAACCTTAATGAGGACCTCACAGTATGATGGGAAGGATTTTCCCTTAGCGGGAAATTGGACACGGGGATACAAAACCCTGTATTATAAGGTCCAGCTGGCTCTAAAATAGACTTCCTGCTGCATCTACCCCTGGTTCATCTCATTAACTTTAGATACCACAAACCTGGCCAACAGAATAACCAGGCTTCACAGGCTGTGGCAGATATCAGTGTATACTTCAAATGGAAGTCTGCCAATATGTACTTCCAAAAACACTGGGAAGAGTGTGGTACACAGGGCGCTGAAATAATGTTTGGCAAATGGGCTCCAGATCCTTTGGCCTGGCCTCTGGATTTGTTCTCCATTTTGAAATTATGGGCTGTTAAAAATGGTGGCCAGAAACTCATGGACTTAGAGTCCAGCAGGATATTAATTTCTCATTTGTGAAGCTTGCTACACAGTAGCCTTCAGCAAGTAAGTCTCAGATTTACCATTACCACCGCTGACTGAAATACTGAGATACCTACGTTATATCTTGGATGTAAGGGGACAGAATGAGAAACATAAATTGGATGCGTGGTCCAGTCTGTTGGCTTTCCATTGGTATGTTTGTGATCCAGAAATGGGTCATACCAGAGTCCAGTTGCCCTGCCCTGGATGTCTCAGGCTACCCCAATCTTTTCAGATTTCATAAGCTAAGCAGGGTCGGCCCTGGTTAGTATTTGGGTGGATGACCACCGAGGAAGTCCAGGGTTGCTATGCAGAGGCAGGCAATGGCAAACCACCTCCGTTTGTCTCTTGCCTGGAAAACCCTACAGGGTCGCCATAAGTCAGCTGCGACTTGACGGCACTTCCTGCCATCAAAGTCGAGCTGCACAAACGGCTACTCCTGTTGTCTTGTCTTTCTTTGTTTTAAATTTTTTTTAAAAAGAGAAAGATGGAGAGAATGGAGAACAGAGCAGGGCAAAGAGATGGAGGAATACAGAAAAGGTGAATTTGAAAAACTGTGCAATTTCGAAGGGGAACGATGAACTTTTGGGATAATTTAAAAAAATAAAAAGCGGGCCCTTTGTCAACGGTCAAGACTAAAGGTGAGACGGCCAAAGCTCAGGATGACTCTTTGGTCAAGACAGGTTTTATATTCTCAGAACACAGCCATTTAAGACAATGCCAATTAAGCCTTACCCACGGAAACACCTTCTAATTGGTTTTAGTTAACTGGACGAGTCTACGTGCTGGGGAAAGAAAACAAACAAACAAACATATCAAGCTGAATTTAAAATCAGCTTTTCTGATTTATCCATCTGGCCCCGCGACAAGCGTCCTTTGAAGGCATGACATATACCCAAACGCTCTTTCCCCGTTGATCTATCACATAACAGTTACAAGTCAAGCATTGTTGTTGAAGCATGCAACATCTCAAGAAGGTTACAAAAGTGGCTAGATAACTGCATATTAAATAAACCTCGGCTGGGGCGGTGGGGGGAAGACCCCCCCCCCCAAAGTTCCCCAAATATGGTTAGTTCTTTGCAGGTTCAGCTCTATAGCGTGGTTTGCTTCTTTTTTGTATCAGCAGCTGCCAAATTCACAACAGAAAGGTATTGCACCAAAAAGACAGGTTGCAGGGAAAACATATATCATCACATTTTTATGATTTTTTTTGAAAAAAAAGATATGTGGTACATAAAGTGCTTCTAGAATCGGTGCAATTAGAAATAAAGGGGGGGAAATCCTTATAGTTGAGATACCATTATCAAATGCGTACAGACAGATCTGGCTTCTGTTGCCCCCCCAGCTCAAGTGGTGCTAGGATTCATTCATAATGCCTCCATTGCAAAGAGTCAAGTACTAGTAAAACAGTTACTGTACAAAAGGTTAGCAACAGGATTAAGTAGTCTTCCCCCCTCTCCTCCCCGCGACAATAATGCCAACCCCATTCACCAAAAAGAGCTATAATACATATAAATATTACTAAGGAATAAGTGAGGCAATTTCTTTATTGAATGAGAGATTCGGCATGCTGTGTTATGTTATGATCTTCTTTGTAACTTGTTAACTATTCTGTTGATTGGGTGTAAAAGTACTTTATACAAATCAACGATTCTGTTTTCTCTCCGGCATCTGTGAAAGCTCAATGCAGATGATTAAAAGGCATTAGGTATTTTCTGGTGATATATCAAATCTGCAGAATTTTCTTTTTTTATTCTTTCCATTTTGTTGTTTTTTTTGTTGTTTTTTTAAAAAAAACACTTCCAAAAAGATCAGTGGTATGAGGCAGGAGGGGCGGAAAAGTAATTTTGCGAGTAAAAAAAATGCCATTGGAATCGAGTCTCAACTGAAACGAAGAACGGGGTGAAAATGCTAACACCCCCCCCCCCAGTATAAGGTTTTTGCTTAATTGTCATGAAATAAAATCGGGGGGGGGGGGGGGGTTAACCCAACTCATTTTTTAATAAAGTAAACATGAGCTGTAATACTATACCTGTAAAATGATTAATTCCATTCATTGTCATTAGAAAGTATGTAAAACATTTATTAAGGGCTTTTGCCTACAGAGGCGAGACATAAATAGCTGCTGAAATGTAATCAGAGTACACATCAACCTCGTTGGTAATTGGCCGTGGAAGCTTCAGGAACACTATCCACAGGTGCGAAAAAAAAGTCACTCCCAAGTGCTGGATTTAGACATCTGCACTGTACAAGCCTTTGCTCCGTGAACCAACCACACAGCGCCACTGCTCCATCAGCGTCTCTTGCAAACGTCTGTCAGGCAAAACTGAAAAGTGCACGCAGAACAAGCTCCGTGAACAGAATGTTTTCCCCCCCTGTTTCTCTTTTTTGAAAGAGCAGGCGCCATCTTAATCCACTCCTTCAAATCCTTGAGCGTTCTCCACTGCCATCAGAAGCTTCTCTCGTAATTCTTCGAAAGAGTCATAGGGAGGTAAGTCAAGGCGGTTAAAGCTGAAATCGAAGAGGGGAGAAATGTGCAGTTTCAGCGGTAAGTTGGTTTATTTTATTTTATTAACACTGTTTATAAACCGCCTTTCTCCCGGCGACTCAAGGCGGATTACATAGGGCAAGTCAGTACGATTCACAAGACGGGACATTCAATAAAGAATGAAATAAGATTTGGGTTGCAGAGCCAAGCAGAAGTCTCAAGATCACAACTGAAGCAAAGTATAAGTGTTAACATGACACATCAAATGATGCAAAATTACACAACGGGATCCAACCCGTAACAAACTATACACAGTCGTACAGACCACAGTCGCCAGTAATTTATCCCATAACTCTGTGAGGCCTTTTGTACAGCACTACCCTATTGCCTACATCAAAAAGCCCTCCGGATTGCAATGCAAAGTGAAAACTATTTGTGCAGTGTTTGGCTCAGAAAAAAAGGGACAGAGAGATGCATTGGGATTGTTCTGTTTCTGAAAACCAGAAACCAAGTTCAGCTTATCACAAACAAACAAACTGGAGTTTGTTCAAGTAAAGGATGAGTTTGGGCTATTCTTGGGTTGTATGCTCTTGAACTTATTTATTTATTTATTATTCATATTTCTATCCCGCCCTCCCCGGAGGCTCAGGGCGGCTTACAGGGCATATTGCCGAATAAAGCAGTAAAAACAATACAAAATATTAAATTACAACTCCATTAAAACAGATTTTGATACTCCTCTCAGCTAATTTCCAATCTCCAAATTACAATTTCTAAAAACAAGATGGCTGCTCCCTAACCGTCCCGTTCTCACCCATAGTGCAGCAATTATAGGGCCTAGATGTGCGTGCCCCCATCCTGATGTCCATATATGGGGGATAGATGGTAAACTAGTGCGATGGTAGTACACTTGAAGACTTCCTGGTTTAGGAAGTCTTCGAACTAACCGCAACGTGTTTTTGTGTCCCAGCAATTTAACAAACTAGAGCTCGTTTCTTGCCTACAATGCAACATTCTTAACTATGGTTTAATCCTGGTTGGGAATCCCAGCTTGTACACACAAACTCAAACACTAAACCCCCTTTCTCCCTTGAAACTGAATCTGAACAGAGCCCACAGACGACTCTGTAATTCAAGATTAAAGGGGTTTGGAAGGAAAAACAATTTTTGCTGAATTATTTCCCGAACCTCTCAGGGTAGGGGTTTTTTTTTGCCAGTCCTGGGACTGACAATAGGAATGAAACAATTTAGCATTCTGACAAAAAAAAAAGGCCTCTGATCCCACTGATCCGTTTTGCTAGCAGACTGTTCTCTTTTATGCAAGATGCTGGGGAACGGATCCTTCTGAAGACAAAGTGCCTCCCTTAGTGGAACAGATCTGTGGGACCCTCTGTAATCAGAGTACACATCAACCTCGTTGGTAATCTGTGGGACCCTCGTTGGTAATCTGTGGGACCCTCTGTAATCAGAGTACACATCAACCTCGTTGGTAATTGGCCGTGGAAGCTTCAGGAACACTATCCACAGGTGCGAAAAAAGTCACTCCCAAGTGCTGGATTTAGACATCTGCACTGTACAAGCATTTGCTCCCCTTCATGATTCAGCTACAACTGCAGCTACTGAACCTGAGTGCTTGTAAATGAACACGTCCACCTTACGTAGCTCTCTTGAATCATCCAGCTGCCTGAACCGGAGTTTCATAAGAGTCCACCTTTAAGACCAACACAGTTTAATTCTGGGAATGAGACTGTTGGTCTTCAAGGTGCCACTGGGTCTCAGACTTTGTTCTGCTGCTTCAGACCAACATGGCTACCCCACCTGGATCTATCTCACCAGAGTTTCATAAGAGAGGCAAGAAGAACTAGCCCAGTGTCATGAGATCTTTTTGGTGGTACATGGAAGTCAAGCTGAACCTTTCTCAGTTTCAATGATAAGCTTAAAAAGCAGTAAAGACATAGTCCCTTTTTTGTTGCACAAAATCTCTCTCTCTCACACACAAGACTGCTATGCTATTCCAGGAGTGAGCAAGGCAAGCTTGCAAAGCACCTCCCCACCCCTGTTTTTCTCTCCAGAATGCCCACTTTCCAGGGGGTGGCCACGTAACAGCCAAAGAAGCCAGGGCAACTAGGGTTGCCAGACCCCCAGTCCCAGAGGGATTTCCCCCCATTTGGGGGGCTCCTTCCTCCTGCCAGCCAGCTGGTCAATGCGGGGGGGAGCCCCACCCCCAAAAGCCCCGCTCCCAAGAGCGACCACCCCTCCCGGAAGATTCAAAGGGTCCTCCAGCTGAGCAGAGGGAGCATGTGGCCAGCTGGAGGGCCCTTTAAATCTTGCAGGAAGGAGACGGGTGGCTGTGCGCGCCTACACTCCAAGTAGTGAATTCGCGACTTGGAGCGCAGGCACATGCGGCCCCCCCCACTTCTCCCCCAAAGCATTTAAAGGAACCCTTTAAATGCTTTTGGCAAGGAGCAGGGGGCACCGGTCCCCAACGTGATGACATCACTTCTGCGTGACATCATAACGTTGGGGACGTCCCTGCCCCCTCAAGTAACACCCCCCAAAGAAGGACCTGGCCACCCTAAGGGCAGACTTTAATGGCTGGCTGCAGCATCTGGGCCGTGCATGGCCTACCTCTGTTCTATTTAGAAAGGGAGGGATGCTGGTGAGTAGATCCACAGCGAGAGTTTCTTTTAAAAGGCAATGTTAAAATATTTTTGGTAGGCAACAGGGAGAAGAGAGCATGCATTCATTCCACACTACACTGTGTCTTCAATTTTTAAAAAAGTCCTTAGCAGCCACAGTGCTATGGATGTGCTCCTGCACATCTCCAATTAATTTCAGTAGGGTCTATGCAGGCAGGAAACTGGGAAGAGCCATGGCTCAATGGTCAGTTAAAAAAGCCGGCCTGCTACTGGGTCAGACCTCAGTGGACCAATGGTCGGACTTTGTAGAAGGCAGCTGTACACTAAATTTATTTTCCACAATGTGATAATATACGAAGCTGCATTACGTTGTGCATTATGCATTTGCAGGCATTTCGCAAAGCACTTGCTGTCCGCTTTCAAAATGCAAAGAATTAGGGGTGCGGGGAGATTGTGGGACCGGATCCCAGCATCCCAACAGAACAAAGAGAGACAAGCAGACGGCTGGCTTTTAGAGGGCTGCCAATTTTGCCTTTCTTCTATCTGTTCCCCATCCATTCATTTTTTCTGAACGACAGAAACAAAACAGGGTGATCAATTGTTGGGGACAAATTATAATACCCAGCTAATGGGAGGGGTTTTTGCCTTCCCAGCCTCCCCCCACCCCGCCCTGAGAACATTTCCTTTCTGTTTTTAAGGGGTCAATCAAATATGGTCTCTGTTTTCAAAGGTTGCTTCCAGTCTCCTTTGGGATTCTTACAGTCACCCTTTTTTTGGAAAAATGTGAAACTATGCAGTGATTCATTCTCTCCCCCCCCCCCTCAGGAATTCATCCCACCTTTGCTACGGACTAAAATAAGAACTTTATTTTAAGACCTTGGCAGACTCCCTTAGCATCCACATAACTCACAACTCTCCCGCTAGAAAAAGACAACAGCATTAATCTCGCATTGAAAAATAGTTCGAGAAGCACCGTCTGAAGGTAGCCTGAAGATTTACAGCAGGATTTGCTAAGGATGGGACCTTCCTGCATCAAATCGAGTCACTATCTGCAAAAGGGCTCTGTCCTCCCTAGGCCGCGATTTCATATCTTTTAACAGATCGTATGTTTTAAAAGTAAGGTGGAAACGGATTCTGTAAATAAGCTGCTTCTCTGAAATAGCTGCTAAGTGAGAGCTCTGCTGTGCCCTCTTTGAGAACGGAGAACAAGCCCTGCCTCAGAGAAGAGGCTGTGTAAACAGGAGAGTTTTACGGGAGGGGAGGGCAGAATGAAGGGAAATGAATCACGGACGCCCACAGTTCTTAAGCATGGAATAATAAAAAGTAAGAAAAGGCAGCCCAGTAATCTGCCACCAACAAACATCTGTGAAGGCCAAAGTCAAGGATCCCCAACATTTATAAGCCTGCAGGGACCTTTGGAATTCTGACACAAAATGGCTGCCACGGGAGGCAGAGCCAATCACAAATGGCTGCCGGAGGAGGCAGTGTCAACCACAAAATGTCAGGGAGAGAGATTATGATAGACTCTTATCAGAACTCTACAACATTTCAGGCAGGTGCTCTGTTTAACAGGATGCCTTGTTTGAAAATATTTTCTTGCGTACCGTCAGCCACCCAATGGAGATTCTTCTGCTACGGTGGCAGCCACTGCCAAAGCGATGTTGTTAAAAGCCTGCACACTCCGTCGCAAGCTTTGCCGGGCAAAAGCCCTGCCCACTTCCTAAAAGTATTTGGCAGGAGCCAGAAAAGATGTCAGTGGGAGCCATGGCACCCATGCAGTGTTCCCTCTAAGCTGAGTTAGTGTGAGCGAGCTCACCGTTTTTTTAGCCTCTGGCTCACACATTTTTGTCTTAGCTCAGGAAGGATGGCTCCAGAGCAAACTAATTTATGCAGTAGCCAAATAGCTCACTCACAACTTTAATGCCAGGAGCTCACCAAGTAGAACTTTTGTTCACAGGACTCCACGGCTTAGAGGGAGCATTGGCTATGGGCACTATGGTGGAGACCACTAGCCAAAGTACATGGCGAGGAAGTAAGGTGGTTTTTGCAGAAGCAACTGGGGCAGAGTTGGGCTCCATGTTCCTCTGTACCTCAAAAAGGATGGGATCAGGACATGCATCTGTTTCTAAAGTGTGCTCAACAATCAGTCCATTCCAGCTTTAAATGCTGGAAGACCCAACTGGATCACCCAAAGCATCAGGACTGACTCTAGGGTTGCCAAGTCCTACCTTTCTACCAATGGGGGGAATCTCTGGGCCTTTCTGGGATCTTCGTGCGCGCGGTGCCTGTTGCACGGCGATGCGCTAATTTTTCGGCAAAACTCTATGGTTTGAGCCCAGTTTTACTACAGAGTTTTGTCCGAAAAACTAGAGCGTTGTCGTGTGATGTGATTATGTCACTTCCAGGTGACATCATCGTGCCGCGTTTCGGGGCATTTGTGGGTGGGCAGGAGCCCGCAAAAAGCACAGGAACCACCACCCAGACTGGGGGGGGGGGGGGGGGGGCACCCCTAACTGACTCATCATAATTTAAATCTTCTCTACCCGGGGACTCTTGGCATCACCAGATGATGTTTGGAACTTAATGCACACAGATGTAGAACAGAGAACAAGGAGCAACGTCAGCTTTGACACAGTCGCTCTTCACTATGTCGCAGCAGCAGCAACGGAGATCCATCTCGGCACTGGTGATACACATGTACTCTGTTCTTACCACAAAGTTGCATCTTCCAGACATTCCAAATCAATCCTCTAATAGCTGGGTGCAAACTAACCCCTGATTCTCACGAATCTTTTCCTGACCTTTTGGCATGCATGAATATACGACACGGCGATTAATCCAACATACAAAACCCATCATGTTCCGCTAGAAGCGGCCTCCAGAGACTGAACGGGGATAATGTCAGACTTAATCACTGGGAGAAATTCTTCCGTAGCAGCTAAACTCAACAAGATCCATATTTATTTCTTACCATGTGTGAGCTCTGGGTAACTTCTCAGGGCTTCCCCATTGCTCTATTGTAAACAGCTGAGGACCGTTTGAACCTGGATCAAAGCAGAAGCATGTGAATTGAACTGTCTGTAAACAGCGGCAGCCCGTGGCGGACTATATCAATGAATGCTTAATGGTAAGGCAGGCTCTCTAGGGTGGTTTGAACAGTTGCTGGGGGTGCTTTCCCTGTGCAAAAAATGTGTGTGTACGCTCTCTGTGGGCAAAATGCCCATTCCCTTCTTACTTGCGACTATGAGTTGAATGGCTGCTATTGTAGAGCTGAATGTGGAGGGTTTTTAAAATTAGTTTTAGGCCTTTCATAGTATTTCTCGACTTGGGAATTTTAAAGCATCTTGGGTCACAGCTATTATCGGTGTAGTATGTCTTGTGCATTTATTGTTGGTTTTTAACTTTTAGTTATTTATTGTATACCTTTTCTGTTGTTAGCCACCCTAAGCCCTGCTTGCAGGGAAGGGCGGCCTAAAAATCTAATTGAATGAATGAATAAAAATGGGGCTAATGCTCCATGTCAAAAATGAATGCTGTGTGTGCAGAAGATCCCATGTCCTAACTCTGGTATTTCCAGTTAAGAAAGGGATCTTGGGAGTCTGGTCTGCTGTCAAGAAGAGACTAGAAGGACCAGACCTACAATCTGGGTGAGAGAGCACCATCCTCTGTTCCTACAATTCTTATGCACCCAATTTCAAGGTCAGAATAAGAACAGTAAATGGCCAGTGGGATTGCACATTTCTTTGGCAAAATGGTATTAGCAAACTAGCAGTGGGTGAGCTCATGTGAACGCAGGATCAGGACACTTTTACAGAGAATGTACATACACACAGATGCCACCCCCCCCCCCACAACACACATACATCAGTTTGGCTTTCAGTTCTGAAATCCAGGTGCAGGAAACTGAGGAATTAAATATGGCAAAGAGAGGGAATTTGCCAGGAAGAGTCACTCTTGCTGTCAGACCCCTGGAGAAATCAGTTCCCAACAACAATCATTCAAAAGAATATAACGTTTATTGAGACATCGATAGGATTCAGACTCTTGACATTCTGTGTTAGAACTAGTGGAAAGTGGTGAAGCAAGCAATTATACCTATATCAAGCAGGACCCTAGTAGCCCAGGGCCAATCATACCTAAGCATGAGGCCCGCCGAAATAACAGCTCATAGTTCGCAGGGGAAAGAAGGCACCAAGCTCTGCTGGGGCTCAAGGTTATTTGCCTAGGCCGACTAAGATAACAAGAGCAGCATAGAAAAGTCTAAAAGTGAAAGTAGATGTTCTTCTCACTCCCCTCTGTCTCCATGGCAACCAAGCCCAGCGGGCGCGAGGTTGACACCTGCCACCATGGTGTGGGGTTAGGGAAATTAGACATTCCCTTGTCTTATAGTCCCAGTGCCCTGACCTAGATAACCCAGGCCAGCCCAATCTCATAAGATCTCAAAAGCTAAGTAGGGTTGGCCCTGGTCAGTACTTAGATGACGGACCACCAAAGAATACCAGGGTCACAGTACAGAGGCAGGCAATGCCAAGCCACCACTGCACATCTCTTGACTTGAAAACCCTACTGGGGGTCACCAAAAGTCAACTGTGACTTGATGGCAAAAAACAACAGCCCAATCCAAACCGGGACCCCAAGTGTGTGCAATAAGTTTAAAAAACGAGAGGTTAGTTTATGCATCTCCCATTGTCACATCTGCTTTGGTTCCAGTGGTGGTTGAGACCTAGTCAGGTTGTTGTTTTAAATACAGATTTGCAGCCAGTCCTGCCCAACCCACTCAGAGAAACCCCAGGAAACTCACCATAAAGTTCAGCAAATCCATTCATAGGCACTCGTGATGTCCCAGTTACAAACTGCAACAGTCGGATGCGTTTCTCAGCATCCATCAAAAGAACAGCCTGCAGAACAGGGAGATCCCAGTTACGGAAGTCAATGGCTACAGCCGCAGACAGACACTTGTTTCTCACACCACAGGCACAGCCAACGACTGGAACTGGAATCCAGACACTGGGATAGGTCTCATCGACAGCCAGTGGAAATGTGCTAGGTGAAGAGGAAACTTCCTCCCTCTTTTTTTCTGCTGAAACCATGCCCCTGATCAGTGGACCTTGGGAACAATGTGAGAGGTGAAGTGTGTGTGTGTGTGTGTGTACAGGGTGTGTGTGCCTACAATCATCTTCTGGGCGTAGAACAGCAGTCACTGTGTGTGTGTGGAGGGGGAGGTATTTGTGAATTTCCTGCACTGTGCAGGGGTTGGACTAGACAGCCCTGGAGGTCCCTTCCAACTCTATGATTCTATGATTCTGTTCTAATGGGAAGGGAGAATTGCCTCTCCCTTCCATGAGGGAAAGTGTCTCCTGAAAGCTGGAAAAGAAGGCTAGGACATCACATCACATTTGATATCACATTCTGAGCATCAGGCAGCAGACACCTTTCCAAGAACATCCCCAGATCAAAGTTTGGGTTAGGATAGCTAGATTGGGGTCGCAAAGAGTCGGACTCGACTGTGTGACTGAACAACAACAAAAAGCGCTGTAGAGACTAACAAGATTTTGGGGGTATGAGCCTTCCAGAGTCAACGCTCCCACTGTCAGAGACTGGGTTAGAATGGGAGCAAGGCAGCGATGGGAACACAGAGACTGACAAAGGTACCTTCCAGAACCACTGAATGACGGGATGGTTCGGACAGTATCCATTCTTGTAGATTGTGTGTTGCCTCCAGTCATTGACGTCCACATCGCCAAGGCCACACATCAGTAACTGTGAAGGAAGGGCATTTTTTAAAAAAAACAAAACAAAACAAAACATGCAGCGTCTTTTCATCATCTGACCTCCTCAAGTTCCTCCTCATCTTGGAAAGTTCTTGTTTATTCCTTTAAAGAGAGAACCCAACCCCAAACACTGTCACACTGATGTTTTATTGTTGGCTTCTGTATTTGAAATATGTATTCTTACTAATACATCTGCCCTTGACAGAACAGCTCTGAAGGAACTTATGACTGACCCAAGGTCATACCAGCAGCTGCAAGTGGAAGAGTGGGGAATCAAACTCGGTTCTCCCAGATTAGAGTTCGCACTCTTAACCACTACACCAAACTGGCTCTCAAGGGGATTAAGGAGCTTCCTTCTTGATGCTAAAAGTATTTGAATAAATTCTTCTAGTTAGATACATTCTAAGTTCCCATGTACTCAACCGTATATGCATATTAATCCCCCTCAACCCTATCTTAATTCTACAAAATGTGACATAGCTGAGCATTTTTCCCCCCATGGGGGCCAATCTGATTACATGTAAGAATCGGTAAGTGTTGGGCTGGGCCCAAAATTCAGTTTCCATTAATGGAAAGGCATTTCAGTCAACAGAAACCCCCCTCCCCCCAAAGGCAACTAAAAGGCAACCAACCTCCAGCTCGTTTTCATCAAAAATTTTAATTAAGTCAGTTGGCAGAAGTTCTGTGAAACCCTGGAGGGAGGGAAGAGGGGGGAAAAAAACACCAAGTACAAAATGACACGTGTTCCCAGTGAATTTTAATTTATCAACAATAAATTAAAAATCCCCTGTTCTAGCTTGAGGGGTAGGGGGAACTGAACTAGAGATATTCTGTAACCCAAACTGTGTACTCTGCCACTGCTCTACAAAACTTAGAAGAATACCAGCAACATTCTTGACTATTAACTGTCGCTTTAGTTTTTGCAACTTTAGGCAAATTTTCCTTAACATCAGTGACATTAAAGGATTACGGGTGTTTGGGAAAGGCCTGTCTCACGTTTAAACTCTGGAGAGCGGTTTTTCTAGTTTGTGCAAGTAAAACTTTAGCATAAACTGGGCATGCAGAGCCATTATGTTATCAATGAGAATCAACATTCACCCAGGCCCTTCGGCATCAACAGGACAGGACGTCGCCTCACTCTGACCAGATCATATCTTCTACTCTGACCGTCCATCATCTGTCTGTCCATCATCTGTCTGTCTGTCTGTCTAGCTATCCATCCATCCATCCATCCATCATCTATCCATCCATCATCTATCCATCCATCATCATCTATCTATCTAATTAAATTTATAGCCCACCGTCCCCCCATTGTATGCTCAGGGTGGGTAACAACATATATGTATCTTCTGTTAATGAAGATTTACAATTTTAAAAACATACTACAATAATCAATTTAAAATCCATAAAATCATCATCTTTATTTCACTAAAACTTCAGCATTACGTGTCATCATTGCCTGATCCTGCCATGCTTACATGTATGCAAAGCTGCCATTTTTTTCTCTCCCCACTTCTTTTTGAATTTATGTAGGGTACAAACGAAGTAACAAAGTAAACAAAGAAGGTGTAAATAAGGAGGCAGAATGGACAGCAGGTAGGGAGCCACACTTTGAAGCTGCTGCTCTGTCTCCCAGGATAGCACAATAGAAACGGGAATGGACTGAAAGCTCTCTCCCTTGCGTTCTGATTCTCTAAAGGCAGGGAATTTTTCACAAGTGCCAGGATACAAAAAACGACAGTCCCTCCCTGCAGTCTGAATTGGTACAGTCCACTCTATCCCGCTGTTGTGCTGCACATATAAATCAGGCTTCCCTCAGACCGAGAGTTGCCAACCTCCAGGGGGTTGCCAGAGATCTCTTGGAATGACAACTGGTCTCCAGGCAACAGAGATCAGACCACCTGGAGAAAATGGCTGCTGCTTTGGAAGGTGGACTCTGTGGCATTGGACCCTGCTGGAATCCCTCCCTTCCCCAAACCCCCCCTCCTCAGGCTCCACCCCCCCCAAATCTCCAGGTACTTCCCAACCCAGAGCTGGCAGCCCTACTCAGACCCTAGTTACACACCATCATTGTGTGTGTGGCTCTGGTTAATAACCAGTAAGGCAGGCCTAGAGAATTCACAGATACTATTTCTGGTGTATCCTCCCATTCTCACTTTGGAAGTCTGCATTAATTCACATTAAAAAGATCAGCAACAGCAAAAATGAGCAAAATGTGGCTGTGCCCCCCCCCCCCCCCCCCCACGCCCCCGAAACACCACCAACGCAGCCAAGGGCTGGTGAAGCTGCTTACCTCTAGAAATGCATTCATCTGCTTTTGGACCCTGTTAACAAACCTCCACTGGATGACTAAGCTGCAGGAGAGAAGGGGGGGGGGGAAACACTTTGGTTAGGAGACGTAAAAGAGAGATCTCAGCCACCATCTCTCCGTGCCTTTTTACAGCTTCTTACTTCTAGCTTCAGTGATCTTTCACCGAACTCATATCAAAGCAAGGAAACAGCTCAAACGAGGGGAAAATCAATCCCTCTCATTTTTACACAGCAGTTCTGATGGCCGCTGAACATGCGAATATGTGTGGCTTTGTAATTTAATTCCTCACTTTCCCTTTGCGAGACCAATGTGACAGTGAAGGAAAAGTACCGATGGGCACAAAACTGTTACTCGAAAGGGAAACTCTTTTCCACTATACAGTATGACATTTAAGTCACTTTTGCACATCTACTCTAAATGCTCCAGTGATGACCTTTCCATACTTAGAACGGTACGCAGTGATGAAGTGACATTAATCTGGCCGTTCCTATGGAGATGATAGTCAGTTCTACCATGTCTGGCTCAAGAGAAATTAATTTCTTGCTTTACAAAACTACCAGGAAGGATTGCCTATAGAAAAATGTACCTAATATTTCAATGAAGGCCAAACTTCACATGGAGTTCTTATGTAATATACCTCATTTTAATTGAAAAAAGGAAAGAAAAGCAGCCATTAGAAGCCGCAATGAGGGAGAAGGAATGATTAACACTTTCTCTACTCCCTGTTCTTCTTTTTAGAATTACTTCCTTCAAGCTCTCTCCTGAGGCAGAGGGATAGGTGGTTTTTAGAGGAAAAATGGCCAGCAGGGAAAAGGATAATTCCTTACAAGGAGGAGGAGGAGGAGGAGATGGAGATTGGATTTATACCCCACCCTTCATTACCTAAAGGAGTCTCAGAGCGGTTTACAATCTCCTTTCCCTTCCCCTCCCCACAACAGACACCCTCAGCTGAGAGGGCTCTTTCGAGAACTGCCCTTGAGAGGACAGCTCTGAGCGAACTTGTGACTGAACCAAGGTCACACCAGCAGCTGCATGTGGAGGAGTGGGGAATCATGCCCGGTTCTCCCGGAGTCTGTGCTCCTAACCACTACACCAAACTGCCTTCTCTCCTCTCCTCTCCTCCTTGCAAATCCTGTCCTGATCTGGATAGCCCAGGCTAGCCTTGTAAGCTAAGCAGGGTCAGTACTCGGATGGGAGACCACGAAGGAATACCAGGCTTGCTATGCAGAGCCAGGCAATGGCAAACCACCTGTGTTTAGTCTCTTGCCTTGAAAACTCTACTAGGGGCCACTATAAGTTGGCTGTGACTTGACCAAAAAACAAAACTGCAGATCATTCTATCCCCCCTCCCCCTTTCTCCCTCCCTCTCTCCCTAATTTACCCCACAGGAATGTTGAGAAGATAAACATCCTTAATCGGCACTGAGCTAGGTTGACCCTGATTCCATACCCTAATTTTAAGGAGAGCCAACAGCTTTTCTTGATGTACCATTAAAAGGACATGTAACTCGAGTGTATTCATTGAGCTTTTGGTGCTACTGGCTCTCACAACAGAGAGGAAAAAACAAGAGGCAAGAACAACAGCTTTGAAGTGGATGCACGGCAAGAACGTGTTGAGCAAGAGCTGCAATGGATTTCCACCGGGGGAAGAGAAATAAAAGAGGAGGAGGGGCGGCAGTTTATAGATTGCAGCCAAAAGCTAAAACAACAGCAAAGCATTACAGTTGAAATGAAATTCACAGGCAGTGGTAGAAACGAGTAAATTGGGTACGAACTCAAAGCATGTAATAACTCAAAGCTTACTCCTTTTATTTATTTATTTACTTTTTGGTGTCAAGTCAGAGCTGATCTATGGCAACCCCAGAGGGTTTTCAAGGCAAAGGACATCCAGAGGTGGTTTGCCCAGTTGCCTGCCTCAGTGTCATGACCAGGGCTTTTTTTGGTAGAAAAAACCAAGCAGGAACTCATTAGCATATTAGGCCACACCCCTGACAGCACAGCTCATTAGCATATTAGGCCACACCCCCGTGTTACCAGAAGTGTGGCCATCCAGCCACACCCACCTTTTGCTTCTTATTCTGTTGACCTTGTTTGTGGTCAAAACCCAGGGCTTTTTTTGTAGCAGGAATTCCTTTGCATGTTAGGCCACACACCCCTAATGTAGCCAATCCTAATGAGTTTCTGCTGTTGGGTGTGGCCTATTATGCTAATGAGTTCCTGCTGGGCGTGGCCAACTTGGGAGCCAGCCGGAACTCCGTTCCTGTGCGTTCCTGCCCATTCCTGCCCAAAAATAGCCCTGGTCATGACCCCTGGAGGTCTCCCATCCAAAGACTAGCCAGGGCTGACTCTGTTAAGCTTCTGAGATCTGACAAGAGCAGGCGGGCGTAGGGTGGGGGCACCCTATCTGGCTAGTTTGAAGTTTCTTTCAACAAATTTTTCCACAGTCTTGATAAGAGCAAAGAGTGGAGAACAGATGGTATGTGTAGATTTCAACAGGGGCGACACTTGTCAGATTTCAATTTTGGCGTTCTGCGGTCTCTGTGCTAAGATGGTTGAAACTCCTCCTCCTCTTCCATATTTGTTTTAAAATGTCCATGATATTTATCTTTTGCCTTATTGTTTCTCTCTTTTTATGGCAAGCGTAACTTTGGACCTGAGGATTCTAAAATGGCTTTCCGCAGCCTGCAAAGAACTTAAACCAGGAACGGCTTTTTGGTGCGGTTCTTCTGATTCCACCTGAGAGCATCTAAACCGGCACAACAGATGAAGCCTTAAACGGAACAACGGAATTAATAATAATACATACTCAATATATTCCCTTTTGTTTTCATTCGTGACCATGATTTCTGATCCATTTGGCTTCAAGTCAACTTGATATGTCTGTGAAGACAAAAGAGAAAGGAAAGAAAAAGACACCACAGTCACATGTTTCATCTGGGTACTCAGAAAAATCACCGGCCACAGTAGCCTAAACGCTAACACATCATTTTCCTAATGAGTAAATTCTCAGCAATTTCAATGTCTCTCATGTAACCTCATTAAAATGTCTATGGAGGGATATATATCTGAGCATCAAATTACTTCCTGCTTGCCCTGAACTAGATAGCCCAGGCAAGCCTGATCTCATCAGATCTCAGAAGCTAAGCAGGGCCGACCGTGGCTAGTATCTGGATAGGAGACCTCCAGAGAATACCAGGGCCGGGAGGAGGCCAGAGGCAGGCCATCCAGCCACTTTTCTGAATGTCCTCCCTGCCCCAGTAGGAGTTGCCAGAGGTCGCCATGACTTCCAGGTATGGGCATGCACACGCAAAATGCAAAAAAGCAAAAAAAATAATAATAATCATGCTCAAAGGCAACCTCCAGAAGGGCAAGCAGCTGCCAAGTAATTGACAAATTAGAATCAGACACCACGACTCATTAGCAAGTATTAAAGGCAAAGGCAGATTTGTGTGTCATCTGCTCAGCGATAACGGAATTAACCACGTTCAGTGGGGACATCATAGGCAGCTTTCAAATTACTTCTCGTGCCACGTTTGGCATCTCTTCTGCTCCGTGAGGGTCCAAAGACGAAATGCACCCAACACTTCGGATTTCATTGGCTCTCGTCGTGAGATACCTCGAGCGTGCCGGAGATAAGTCTCCAAGGTGGACCATTGCCTGTGGCAAGTAGCAGGCCTTCTAGGGACACAGGCTGCTGGGCATGAGGCGGACATCTAATGGCTTATTAAGCATTATTAATGCAGCACACGGCATTGGGCAGAATCAAGTGAACCAATTAAAAAAGCCAGGTGCCTGTGCTTGTTAGCGATGTATCTAAAAAACTGGGAAGTACGAAAGTATGAAAAATGGGGTGGGGAAATGCGTTTTTGAACACTAAGGTTGCCAGTCTCCGGGTGGCACCTAGAGATCTCCTGCTATTACAATTGATCTCCAGAGGACCAAGATCAATTCCCCTGGAGCGAACGGCTGCTTTAGAGGGTGGACTCTAAGGCATTATGCCCTGCTGAGGTCTTGCCCTCTCCACCCTCCCCAGGCTGTGCCACCAAATCTCCAGGTATTTCCCAACCCAGAGCTGGTAACTGTATCGAACACAAACACCAGACAGGGCTTGTTGATCAGACAGCTGAGAATCGCTAAAGCTTCCTGTTAAGTGTATCTGTGTGGGTTTGCCTCTGTGTAAAACAGCCCCTATGGATGTCTCCAACAAGAACAACACACACACCCCTTCATATTTTATGGTTGGGAATGATTCTCTGGGAAAACATCAACACAAATAACCCATATGGATGCTATAGCCAAGATCCATTAAAAGAACTGGCTTCTGCTCATGTAAATGTTTGTGCAAAATCAATGCGGACGCTTCATTTGGATGGGTACTGCTCCAGTGTAATCATTCCAAAGTGCTCCCTGCATCAAGACCCCTACATATGATGAGTTTTTCTACTGTGTGTTAGGTGGGAATCATTCATCTGTCATATGAACGGTGCAGAAGTGAGCTGGAAGGGGATGGTTTCAGGAGGCAGTCATGCTGGTTCACAGTAGAACAGCTGGAGGAGGGTGCTGGCAGGTCCTTTACTGCGTAGCATGGATGGCTTCAAGAGGGAATTAGATAAGCATATGGAGCAGAGGTCCATCAGTGGCTATTAGCCACAAGGTATAGATAGGAATTCTCGGTCTGGGGCAAGTGATGCTCTGTCTTCTTGGTGCTTGGGGGGG
>NW_015169783.1:501361-518196 GCF_001447785.1 Gekko japonicus | reverse complement strand
AAATGTCCGGCAGTGGCACTCCCTAGAAGAAGGCAGTGGAAGTCGCGACAGCCCTAGTGGAATGAGCCCTGATAGGACCAGGCAATGGCTGTTTGGCGAGTAGGTAACAGAGTTGGATGAGACCTACAATCCACTTAGACAGGTGGTGAGCTGTGATGCGACTGCCTAGCCGTGCCGAAGCATACGAGACGAAAAGCTGCGGGTCTCGTCTGGTTGGATGTGTTCTTTACAGATAGAACAAAAGAGCCCGCTTGACATCTAGAGTGTGTAGTAATCTATCCTCCGCTGATGTAGGGTTTGGCAAGAAGTCTGGGAGGAAGACCTCAGCCTGCAGGTAGAACTCTGACACCACCTTCGGCAGGAAGGAGATGTCCGGTACGAGGCGGACTCTGTCTGGCAAAAATGACAGGTAAGGTGTATCGTGGCGGAAAGCCAATATTTCTCCCACTCGTCTAGCCAAGGTGACAGCAACTAAAAAGGCCATTTTCCGCGCTAGAAGTTTGAGGTCACAGGTTGCGAGCGGCTCAAAGGGCTTCCTTGTGAGGGGGCGGAGAACTAGAGGAAGGTCCTAGGGAACGACAGGAGTTTTAACAGAAGGGTATATATGCAATAAACCTTTTAAAAAACGTTTCGAAAGTGGATGGGAAAACAGCGTGCCGAAAGGGCGGCCAAATAAACTCTTAAGGATGAATGGGAAAGTCCCGAGTCAGCGAGGGACAGGAGGAATTGGAAAACTTTGTCGAGACCCACAGAGGCGGCTCGAGGGGCGCCATCACCTAGGGAGGAACAGAACATTTGCCATTTATAATTGTAGGACTTCCACGTAGTAGGTTTTCTGGCGTTCAATAGAACGTTCGCTACGCGGGTGGAAAAACCGTTGATGTTATTCTCCACGCTGTCAATTTCAATTGTGGTATGTCGTGATGTAGGAGAGGGGAGTTGGACAGGAAGAGGAGGTCCTGAGCCGGAGGGAATTGATGGTATATTCCTGTTGATAATTCGAGGACTGTCGAAAACCATGGTTGCCTCGGCCACCATGGGGTTATCAATATGCAGTCCGCGCCGTCTCTGACTATTTTGCGGACTACTCTCAGAAGTAGAGGTACATGTGGTCCAGACGTCTCGTCGACACTGGGGCTGAAGACGGCTTTTCTCATGGGGTCTTGATAGCTTGCAAGAGGACTGCAGACATGGGGAGTGCAATGGTAGTGGAGGTATCCAGTTGCACAATATCAAAAACAGGATCAGTGACCTGTGGCTGTTGTTGTACGACAGAGAGGTCTAGAGAATGGGCCATTCATTTGACAAGGTCTGCATAAGAAGTGAGATTGTTGGATGGCGATATAGGGAGGTCCTCCGTGACAGCTTGGTTAGGGGACTTGTGGTCAGGGGAGGTTTGGATCTCCGAAGCCTCTGAGTCAGATTCATCGTCTCCAGAGTCAGAGCAGCCCTGTTCTGGTATTTGTACTGGAGTAACTTCCGGTTGACTAGTTAAAACTTTTGGTGGAACGACTTGGGGGGTGGGAGGACCCAGAGGTTCTGTTTGATGGTGGGAAGGATCTTCAGCCGGAGGTCGAGACAGAGATGCTGAAGGTCTCGATTTATAGGGTGACCTTGATCTGTGAGCAGAGTAGGTCGAATAGCAAACCCAGTCGGAATAGCCCGCAGGAGTCATCCAGGGCATGGATGGTGGATAATTGCTGTAGAGGTATCTCAGTTGGCATTGATCCCACGACATCGGTGGTGGTGGGGGATAAAGACTCTGGTGAATCGACGTCTGGACCGATCACGTCTCAGAGACAAAGAAATGTGCCGTCTTTGTGAACGGTCTCTAAAAACTCGCTCATCGATATTGACAGTATCGGTACGCAGACGTGGAGGTTGACGCTGTGCGTTAGAAGGAATGTGTCAATTCCAACCTGTATTGACGTTGGGACCTTCCGAAACCCTCGATGTTGACAATGGAGAGGGAAAGCTCTGCACCCGTGGGGTGACTTAGGAGCTCCACATTCTCGATGTCGGAGTAGGGACGTTCCAGTTGTTGAATAGGAGAGTCCAAAATTTGAATTGTAGATATCGGTGGAGGGGCATACGTCTCCGATATCGATGGAGCGGGGGGCACTATAGGGGCATCACCCAGTGTGGACACCGCTACTTTCACCTTCTTCGCCGCTTTGAGGGGCTTAGAGGAACCCTTTTTTGCAGACTTATCCTTACTTGCCTTGGGCCTCTTCTTCACCAGTGTTGAGGCGGAGGATTGTGCCTTCGATGCCGGAGGCTTCGGCGTCGGTTGAACGATGTCAGAGGCAGGCCTCGATACCAGAGCTGTCGAGGCTGAAGGTCTCTCGGAGTCCATCATTGTGGAAGGATTTAGAGCTGATTCAAGGAGTGCCACTTTGAGGCGCGCAGCTCAGTTTTTTCGGGTTTGGTTTGAAAATCTTGCACAGTGCTGGCAAGAGTCAGGTCTGTGAGACTCTCCCAAACAAAAAATACAGAGGGTGTGGCGGTCAGGGGGTGCAAGTTTACTACCGCAATGTTGACACCTGTTAAAAAAGTCCCACTTTTTCTCCATAGAAAAAGAAAATGGTGGAGAAAGAAGGGGGAGAGGGGGGGTTGAGCCTGAAGGCTAAGCTGAGGTAAACGGAATTTCCCCCCTCAGGAAAAATAAAGTCTCTCTCTCTCTCTTTTTAAATTTTTTTTTTGTTGGTAACAAAGAAGTAAAACGAAAAAGGTAGAGAAGCAAGGAGAAATCCAAAGAGCCGTGAGGCAAATAGCCAAAAATAGCGAACCGATCAGACCGATGGAGAAAAGGTCTTTCCAACACGGCGGTAAGAAAGGAACTGGCGGGATGTCAGCGCCCTCCCCTCTGGGCATGCGTGGTGGGGTTCCTGCGCATGACTGAGGTCTGGGCGTGAAAATCCGTTAAAGAGCTTGCTACTATGCCGATCGATCCAGCGCGTGCGCACTAGATCCCATGGTGTGAAGCCCAGAGACCACGTCGAAGATCAACAAGATTCTCAGGGTAGAAGCTTTCGAGAGTCTAAGCCCCCTCATCCGACAAAGGGAGCGTTGACTCTCAAAAGGTTATACCCCACAGATCTTGCTGGTCTCTAAGGTGCTACTGGACTTGAATCTTAAGGTGATGGTGACCCATTTCTTATGAGATGGAGGAAAATCCAAAACTGGAGATCCAGAACTGGAGATCTGAATGTGATTTCAGGCTGGAATACAAACTCAAACCAATGTGAAGAAGAGGAAGGAGGTTAGGGGGTGGGCGAAGTTTTCGCCCCCAGGGACAAATCTGGGTTTCTGTCCACTTTTGAGGGCTCCAAGTTGGACAGCCGTCCTCACACTTCAGCCTTTCTCTTGCACCGGCATTTGGATCTCTCCTCAAATGTAGATGGAGACCCAGATACGAACCTCTCTCTCACACTGGTGCTTTCAGTGGCTCTTATTGACACTTTGTCCTTCAACTTAAAAAAAAAATTGGGAGGTGGGGAAATCAGCCCACTAGCTGATGCTTCCAACAGCTTGCTAAGCAGACTGAGGAAAGGCCCTTATAGGCCAGAGTGGCCTCACCCCAGGTTGTATTTTGCCCACCTCTGAATGACTGAAAGAATGGTGACCCCCAAATTATTACAACTGGAGGGTGCAAGAAATGGGCTTCCCTAGAACTGTTATGTCAGCAAAGTACTGATAAGGTAAAATGAGCCATCAAGTCACCACTAATTTACAGTGACCCTTTCATGGGGTTTTCGTGCCAAGAGATGAACAGGTGGTTTACTACTGCCTTCCTTTGCATAGCAGCCCTGGTCTTCCTTGGTGGTCCCCCATCCAAGTACAAACCAGGGCTGACCCAGCTTAGCAGCTAGATGAAATAACTGTGTCGAAATGAGCGATTTTAACTACCCACACATTGATTGGGTCAATATGTGTTCACGTCAGGAGAGAGAGACTGGGTTTCTAGATACTCTCGATGACTGTACCATGGAGCAGATGACCACTGAACCTACCAGGGGGAAGGCGATGCTGGTCTTAAGTAACGCCCAAAACCTGGTGAGAGATGTAAATGTGATAGCACCAGTTGGGAACAGTGACCATAACACTATTAAGTTTAACATTTATGTAAATAGGGAGTTGCCCCAAAAGACCAACACTACCACATTTAACTTTAGAAGGGGTAACTTCTCTCAAATGAGGAGGCTCGTGAAGAAGAAAATGAAAGGGAAGGTGATGAGGGTCCAATCCCTTCAGGAAGCTTGGAGACTATTTAAAACTACAATCCCAGAAGCTCAGATCAAATGTATGTCACAGGTTAGGAAAGGTACAAATAGTTCATTTTATCACATGTGGTGGACATGCGATAAAGCTAAAGACTTTTGGAACAAAATCCACAGTGAAATGCAAAAGATTCTAAAATGTTCTTTTAAGAAGACACCTGAAATTCTGCTCTTAGGGTTAAAAATGGAAGAACTAAATATAACAAAAAGGACTCTGTTCTGGTATCCGATAACAACAGCAAGAATGATATACGCCCAATACTGGAAACAAGAAAAAATACCAGATCTGGAGGAGTGGATACAAAAAGTTCTGTTCATGGCTGAAATGGATAAAATAACCAGAAAGTTGAACAATGAAGAAGACCAAGAATTCTATGAAGAATGGAAAGACTTCAAAATATATCTGGAAAAGAACTGGGACGTGAAACAAAATTTACTTTGTCTAGAACAATATTAACTATATGATGTTATCTTAATTCTATCTACCTATGTGGGACATGAGGGAAATGCATTGCGGGAAGCCTTTTGGGGAAGGGAGGGAAAATGGAATATATAACCGATTGATAAAAAGAGGTAAAAGGTGAGAATAATGGAAAATAAAAATCTTTTTACCCAAAAAAAAAAGGAAAGGTACAAATAGGTATAAAAAAGGCCTGCATGGTTAACAAACAAAGTAACGGAAGCAGTAAAAGGTAAGAAGGATTCCTTTAAGCGGTGGAAGGCTAGTCTGAGTGAGGTAAATAAAAGGGAGCACAGGCTTTGGCAAATAAAAGGCAAGTCAGTGATCAACAATGTTCCCTCTAAGCTGAGTTAGTGTGAGCAGCTCACAGTTTTTTAGCCTCTGGCTCACACATTTTTGTCTTAGCTCAGGAAGGAGGGCTCCAGAGCAAACGAATTTATGCAGTAGCCAAATCGCTCGCTCACAACTTTAATGCCAGCAGCTCACCAAGTAGAACTTTTGCTCACAAGACTCCACAGCTTAGAGGGAGCATTGGTCCAGAGTCACAAGTTTGTCACTAGATTAGCTGCCTTAAGAATGGGAAAGGCCTGGGGGAGGTATTTGTGAATTTCCTGCATTGTGCAGGGGGTTGGACTTGATGACACTGGAGGTTCCTTCCAACTCTGATTCTAAATATATTAAGAGTTAGTAACATATGGACTGGTTTCTAAAAAAAAAAAAAATCCAAATGGAAAAAAAATCCCCATATGAATTGAGTGAAGCGTACTGCCTCTATGAACACTTGCTACCAGAACATATTCTGCTAGGAGGAGAAAGAACCCCACATGGCACAAAGCTCAGAATAAAACAGAGAAAAATGCCATGTGCTGCTTGCTCCTAGCTCATTTTTTAATGTCACTGCAGGAATATAAGGGATGCTTAAGAGCAAGTGGGTTAAAGAAGATGAAGGCAGGAGCTGCAAACTGGAGGAAAAAAAGCCAGATCTAATGTGCAAGAGTTCCATGACAATTAACCAAGCAAAGCTGTGCCTACACGGAAGCCACAGAGATATGTTCTGAAGATACACAACAGCACAACAGTTCTGAAGATACACAAACCAGCCTCTTGAAATACCATTCTACAAAGCAGAAGAGAAAAGCCTGCTGTGCAGGGGAAGTGAGGACGAATTCTCCGAGTCTTCCCATCTTCCCAGAGCCCCACAGGAATTTGGGGCCAAATAAATCAGACAGAAGGTATGGGGAAAACAGCAAGTAATGAGGAAGGAGAGGAGCAGATGGCATTTATAAACCGTCTTCATGTTTATGTGTTACAGTCTCTCCCCCACTTTTGGTGGGAAATTTCAGCAGATCCTCTATCATGCAACCACAGGTTATGGACCCTAAGCAAGCGATTGGCAGTCCTACTAAGCAATCGGTTTTACAGCTAAAAGGCCTTTTCTTAAATAAATGTGCTATATGGTGCACTGCTGCAACAATGCATTTATCCGGGATCTAGTGGTACATCTGCAACCTTGCAACCCCCCCGAACCCTGAGAGCTCTGTTAGTCTTCGGAATCCTAAATAGCACTTCTGCCATGATTCTAAATGTATAAAATCTCCACCCCAATTAAAAACAAAATTCTAGGAAGACGAAGCCACGCTCCACACAATGCGCGCATTTTGAATTTGCCGGTTTTCCGAACCATTATGGGGGAAAGCTCAAACTAAGCCACTTGAAGCCAGCATGGTGGTGGACAGTGCTCTCAAGTCACAGCTGACTTAGGGCGGTCCCGTAGGCTTCTCAAGGTGAGAAATGAACAGGGGTGGCTGGCCATTCCATTGTCTGCCTCTGTCCAGGAAATCTGGACTTCCTTGGCGGTCTCCCCTCTGAGTACTGACCAGGGCTGACCCAGCTGAGTTTCTGAGATCTGACGAGACCAGGCTAGCCTGGGCCATACAGGTCGGGGCAGATAAACGGAAGTGGCTTGCCATGGCTTGCCTCTGCGTAGCAAGCCTGGACTTCCTTGCTGGTCTCCCATCCAAATGCTAATCGGGGCTGGCCCTTCTTAGCTTCCGGGATCCGACAAGATCAGGGCAGCCTGGGGCATTCAGGTCAAGGCAAAAACTAGCACGGCAGCCTACTTAAAATAAACGGTGTATTTTCATCGTTTACACCAGGGGCCTCATAGTCCAATTAATCCTACAGCTCAGCCCTGCAGCTAGGACCTAGAGCAGCGATGGCGAACCTTTTAGAGACCGAGTGCCCAAACTGTGACCCCAAACCCACTTATTTATCACAAAGTGCCAACACGGCAATTTAACCTGAATACTGAGGTTTTACTTCAGAAAAAACAACTCATGCATTAACTTAAGAGGATCCAAACAAAGTAAGGAAAGCAATCCCAAATGCTTTCATTTACTTAACATTATTTGGCAGAGAATTCGACACTTTAATGATGGTCTGGGCCTGGCTGGGGCGATGGCACGCGTGCCCACAGAGAGGGCTCTGAGTGCCGCCTCTTGCACCCGTGCCATAGGTTCGCCACCACTGGCCTAGAGATAAGATAAGCTACAGCATGGTAGAACACAATGGGTTAGATGCCAAACAGCATTTCCACTGGTGACAAAGGGACGAGAGAACCTCTTGAACACCCAAAATGGCTATCCTGTAGATCATAGGACCAGCACGGACGTAAGTTATTTGGGATGCGGGCTGTAATAAGAAGGAGAATCAGGGAAGGCTGAGCAAATAAGATGACTGGATTTAGCCCAATGTTCTGAGGCTGTGGCTTAGTGGAGGAGACTCTTCTTTGCATGCAGAAGGTCCCAGGTTCAATCCCCGGCATCTCGAGTTGAACGTATCAGGCTGAAGGTGATGTGAAAGACTCAGCCTGAGACCCTGGAGAGCCGCTGCCAGTCTGAGTAGACAATACTGACTTTGAAGGACCGATGGTCTGATCAGTATACGGCCACATGTCTTCATGTGTCTTCAGGTGCCATCACTGTGCACAGAATAAGTCAGGTCTAGATGTTGTTCTCCCACTAGGGACTGGGGTATTCAAGTGCCCTTTTCAATATCTGTGTCTCCACTGAATCTAACAGATCTATTGCAGAGCTAAAAGAATCCTCAGAGAAGTGCCCGTGGCCCCG
Source organism: Gekko japonicus (assembly GCF_001447785.1). Classification (NCBI taxonomy): domain Eukaryota; kingdom Metazoa; phylum Chordata; class Lepidosauria; order Squamata; family Gekkonidae; genus Gekko; species Gekko japonicus. The sequence continues at coordinate 510,328 of NW_015169783.1, read as the reverse complement.
TTTATTAAGACTGCTGCAGTTAGTTCTCTGAATCCTTTGAAAGAAACGCAGCCCTCTTGAAAGCTCTGGAAACGTTAGTTATCTACAGAACAAAGGCACCAAAAGCAGAAGCAGATAAGAGATGCTACAGCAGGTACCAAGCACACTGGAATTTGGGCGGATTCTTTTACCTTTTGTGACCCCCATGATTAAAGCTGAGCGCATATTCACCCCCATCACTCACAACTCTTGTTTCCCTTACAGGAACTGCACAATAGCCTCTTTTCCAGACCTACCAATAGTTTTACTGTAGCTGTTAGCAACAAGCAATCGTTCTGGCTACTAGGCCTTGAAAACTTTTTTTCTGAGAATCTCGACTGGTCTGTGGGAACATCTATGCTGAGCTTTTTACACTGGTCTGAGGTCTATCAAGCTCATTTGCAAATGTGGCGTTGAAAAGTGCATGTGCTTTCTGCCCGTGGTTTCTGTCTGAATCCTATAAACCAGTGGTGGCTCAATGGGCCCCGGGGCTCTCATGCCCAGCCGCTGAAGCAGCTAACACCCTTCCTTGCTAGTCCTACAGGCATCCTCAAACAGTGCAGCAAGCTGTGCAGGTCAAATATGGGCAGGCAGAAGCAGGGTGAGGGCAAAATGGTAGTGTTGGTGGCAGAAGCACCCTCTAAAATGTATTCCCCAAACCCCGATCTCCCATCCAAGTAAAATTGGTGGTGGAATGTGCCATTAAGTCAACTTATGGTGACCCCAGGTGGGGTTTTTGAGGCAAGAGAGAAGCAGAAGTGGTCTGCCATCGCCTACCTCTGCACAGTGACCCTCGACCAGGGATAATCCTGTGTAGCTTCTGAGACTGGGCTAGTCTGGTTCAGCCAGGTCAGGGCAAGTAAAATCACAACCTTAATATTAAAGGAGTGTTCTGTCTTTCCACTGTTTAATTTATTTCCATTTACAGTCTAACTTTCTTACTGGGATTCAAGGTGGATTAGGAGCACGGTAGGAGGACTGCGCAGCCAATCAGGAAGCCGGTTACAAAATATGGGTATAACATTTCGGTGATGGCAATATTTGACTCTAGAGCTGCGGTGGCTCAAGTGGTTAAGACGCTGAACTGCAGGCTGTGGAAGGTCAGTAGTTCAGCAGTTCGGGACCCGAGTGTGCCTGTCTCTAGTTCCAGCTCCTGCCAACCTAGCAGTTCGAAAGCAAGAAATTGCAAGTAGATAAATAGGGACCACTTCGGTGGGAAGGTAACAGCGTTCCGTGCGCCTTGGTGTTTAGTCATGCCGGCCACATGACCACGGAAATGTCTTCGGACAGTGCTGGCTCTTCGGCTTTGAAACGGAGATGAACACCGCAACCCTAGAGTCGGATTCGACTGGCTTTCAAGCAAGGGAACCTTTACCTTTAATATTTGAATCTAACAGCGAAGACTCCTAGTCAAACAAAGCTATATTAGCTAATGGATAATAGACGACATTTGAGTCTAATGGCAAAGATTCCTAGTAAAACAAAATATCCTGGCAAAATGCCCACAGCCAACTACAACCATATCCATATACTCGTAAAACAGCCACAGTCACCTGAAACAATTTACAAGAGTGCAGGCATCTCTCTCCTTGGACACGAGTAACCTTTCCCACGGCAGGCCCTGAGCTCGGCAAAACAGTGTGCCACAGAACGACAGAAAATGATGTATGGGGCAGAAAGGAGCAAGCCTTTGTCAAAGGGTCTCTCTGAATCAGGGAGTTTCTTTTGGGTCCAATCTAAGGTGTATCTTCAAACCTCTCACTAAAGGAGGATTTGACCAATAAATTACTTCCTTAAGATCACATGGTGCTTTGCACAAAGCCCCCCCCTTTTTTACTCAGTGCAAAGGGAAGCAAGCAGGGTGCAGAGGAGAAGCAATAGGTGTTAGCCTGGGGCATATCAAGTGATTGCTGCTGGGTGGGCAATGGTCAGGTCGCTGCAACAGACAGTCGGGCACGACATCTGTATGGCGATTCCCTGCCCCTCTCCCCTAATGTGGGATGCTCACAAGCTTAGTTCATCTCAGTATAACGGAGTTTCATGAATCAACTAGAAAGTCACACAGGATATGCCTATTTCTACTGAAAACATATATTCGTTAGTTTTAAGGAATACAGAAAGACTGAGTGGTTATGTGGATACCCGCAGAACCGCTTTGTCTTACTTAATGGATATTGTAGATAAAATGGCTAGATTTGCGTCCAATAGCACCTCAGAGACCAACAAGATTTTCAGGGTATGAGCTTTCAAGATCTGGTGAAGGAAGCTTTGACTCTCGAAAGCTCATATCCTGAAAATTTTGTTGGACTTTGAGGTGCTACTGGGCTAGAATTTAGCTGTCCTACTGCAGACTGACATGGCTGCCCTCTAAAACAACCTTTGTGGATAGAGTAGAACTAATAAGGAGCTCTATGCAATCCTTTCCTGTTGTTGGAAGAGAATTTCTGCTGGTGGAGTGGGTGGGGCGATTTCTGCCAATTCCTGGCCCTCCACTGCAGCCTCCCCCCCCCCATGCCCGGTCCTGTTCCCGGGGGCGTACTGGACCCCTGAGTGCAGTGTTTTGAGAGGTGAAGGTGTGAAAGCTCTGTCTGAAAATTCATTAGTGGCAAAGAAAATTATGAAGATTTTTCATTTGCTCTTGAGAATAGAAAAATTAATGTTTTCATGGAATGTGAGACTCGGCTCTCAATAAAACTGAGTCCATTATGTACGAGCCTAGGAGACTCAACTGATAGAAAATCACTTTCGGGACTTTATTTGTGGTGTTTCGGAATAATGGTTTCCAGCACAAAATCGGACATCGGTATTATTTCCTGTTGTTAAATAATAAAAAGTAGAACATTCTTTTTAAAAAACCTGTTCTGAACCGGGGTATTACAGGAAACTTCTTTGCTGTTGTGTAACGTATATATAATCACACATCCAGCTAAAATACTGTTACTCAAATAAAGCCTCAGGAGCTGGTCCCAAGGCTTGGTATGCCAGCTGATATATGACTGGAATAGATCAAAACGGTTTAAAATCTGTTGTTGTAGACACAATGTAGGCCTTAGAACTCTGCCAGCTGCCTTTTGGCATAACTCCTACATACCTGTCCAAAGTTTTCTTCATCTATGCAGAACATGAGATCCAGCTCAGTAGGGTCATTTTCCAAGATCCATTTCAAGGAGTTGTAATATTCACTGTCCTGCAGTAAAAGCATTGCTTCCAGTTAATCATTTTTCAAAAGTACAATATTCATAACAAAACATTACATCCAGCATTATTATCCAAAGCTTGAGGGAGATCGTAGCCAATCACAGATAAAAGCTGATAAAAGACAATCACTCTATACGCCCAAGAAAGCAACCGGCAATTAATCGATATGTCTAATTCTCAACAAGGCACCATCTGCGGTTATTTAAATCTGTGGATTGGGACTATGTAGAGAGGAAAGAGGTTGTTCTGTAAACTTGGAGGATCCTCCCAGAAAATTGTTTAAAAACAGGGAAAATGGCAATGAGGGTATAAAACCCCCCAAATGAGTTAAGATTGTCTGAGCAGGGGCTGATAAAAGGAAACAGTTCTCAGGAAGCAATGGTGGGCAGAGGTACTAAAGGTAAAGGTTTCCCTTCCTAGAAAACCAATCAAATCCGTCTCTAGGGTGCAGTGCTCATCTCCGTTTCCAAGCAGAAGAGCCAGTGCTGTCTGAGGACATTTCCATGATCATTTGGCCGGCACGACTAGATGCCGAGGCACATGGAACGCTGTTACCTTCCCACTGAAGTGGTACCTATTTATCTACTTGCAATTTCTTGCTTTTGAACTGCTAGGTTGGCAGGAGCTGGGGCCAGAGACTCGGGTCTTGAACTGCTGAACTACCGACCTTCCGGTCTGCAACTCAGCGTCTTAACCTCTGAGCCACTGCAGGTACTAGAGGCCGACAAAAAGAGAAAAACCTGGATGGGCAGTAAAGAGGGCCGACAAGTGGGGTCGGAATAGGGTTGCCAACCCCCCCGGTTTGCCAGGGGTCCCCCGCTTTTATTGGGGGGGGGTTCTACCTGCCGCCGGCCAGGTGGCCGGTGGGGGAAGCCCCACCCCCAACATCCACAGCCACCCCTATCTCTCCCTTTAAGTGTGTGGAACCCGTGTTTCCTCCCAAGCCCGATCTCCACTTGAGATCAGGCTTGCAGGGAAATGCCAGCTTCGTGCACTTAAAAAGGAAACGCGGCTGCTCTTAAAGGGGAAACGCCGGCTCCTGCACTTAAAAGGAAAACGCCGGCTCCTTTAAGTGCAGGGAACTGCCGTTTCTGGAGATCTGGCATGCGGGCGGGTGGGGGGCCCCGGCGGACGTCTCCAACGTGACGTCATCACGTCAGGGATGCCCCGCCCCCTCCAGGAAAGCCCCCAAAGTCCCCCGCTGGGGGTGGAAGATGGACTTGGCAACCCTAGGTCAGAAGGTGGAAAGAAAGGATTTGGATTGCTGTTGCAGAACAAAAAGGGAGTGGCAGTGGCTGGAATGAGGAAGAGGCTGCACAGCTTTCGCCTTTCTTCCACAGCTGTGGCCCTTGCCAGGGCAGGAAGGCTGGGAAGAGAGGGAGAAGGAGGGCACGGCACGGCTGCTTTTGCTTCGCTTGCCCAGTAGATGTGCAAGTCAAAGAGAGAAATAAGAAGCAGTGACTGAAAGGACATGACTTCTGTTTCCTACCTGCTGCCCCAGCCCTTGCCAGAAAGAGGAGATGAGCAAGCGGGGACAAGCATGAAGAAGAGAATGAGCAAGTGGAGAAGGCACTATGGGGGGAAAATGGCAGTCTGCAAGCTGTGCAAAATGCTAGCAACAAATGAACATTTTGCATGCCCTTTGGCAGCCCATTCTATAACCCTGAAGCAGCTATTAAAAAGGCACATTCCCCCCTTGGCCTTAGATATTGGCACTTGGGAAAAATGGGACACAGTAAGCAAAGCCTGAAGAGCGGGCTTGATTTGGTGAGTTGGCTCAAACAGGCTCTTCAAGTCATGTGGATGCCAAATTGGAAAGAGCTACATAGGTAAGAACCAGCAATGTGAACTGAGCCCAGAAGCAAGCTGGAAGCCACTGAAGTTTGTTTTAAAACAGGCGTAATATATCTAATAAGTATAATAACCACGAGCCACCCATCAAGTGATGGGCACGTGGCTGCATTCTGTACCAACTGAGCTTGTTTTCGAGGTAGGCCCTATCCTACCCCATAGATCACAATGAAATCAATGGGCTTAGAAGGGTGTGATTCTGCTTAGGATTGCACTATGGGTCTAGAAAAGAGGAAGTGTAGGGATTCAAGGTAGATGAAATAAAGCATTCCAAGAGACTTGCTCCCAGCCGCTTGTCTAAGAGTAAAGCTGGGCTCCAAGCTCTTCCATCCATGAAACAGTCAACCAGACCCCATCCAAACCCACGACAGTCCCTTCCAGAATATCAGCCTTCTCCAGCTGCATCACCTTTGTTTTGTCTGGATTCCATTTTAGCCCGTTCCCTCTCATCCATTTGAGTCCCACACCGAGGCACTGATTCCAGATGGAGGAAGCCACATCTGGAGGCTTAATTAAAGCTCCTTAGTTGAGTGCCATCAGCATATCAATGCAGTCTTACTCCATTTAATTTCATTTGGCTCAGTGGTTCTTGGCATACAGTTATTTTCAACATCTCTCATAGACAGGCAAAGAGGAATGCTTGGTTACTGATCACTGGGGTTGGGGGGGCAGGTTTTTCAAATATCTATCACAGTACAGTAGATTGAAGCTTCTGTCACATGTCAACTGGCACAGAAAGTGGTGTTGTTGCTTTTTTTAATCAAGAGTTATCAATGGGCAATGTCACTCGTGATAAGGAGATCAGCTGACACGATGTGAAGATGTTATATGTGGTCACCCTATGACACTTATGGATTTTTTAAAAAGTGTGCACACTTTCGTTAGCCATATTGTGTAATTTTTAAAAGTCAAAATCCACACGAGCAAGGCTTAAACTGTACGCTAATTAACATGGCCAGAATAAAAATACTGATGTACATTAATCCCAGTCCTGCACATATCTGACTGAATCCATTAATGTCCACAGGGTAGGAGGACTCTGATATAGACACAGAACTTTCCTGGCCACAGAAAACTTGGATTTCAATCCCTGGCATTTCCAGTTAACAAGATTGGGAAGAACTCCTTCCTCGTGTGATTGCCATGTGTCCTCCCCCCCCCCCGCAGCTACTGATGGGGGATGGGGGGGTAGGGTTGCCAGATCCAGGTTGGGAAACTCCTGGAGATTTCAGGATGGAGCCTGGGGACGACAGGGACCTTGGTGGGGCACAATGCTATAGATTCCACCCTCCAAAGTATCCTCTTTCTCCAAGGGAACTGATCTCTGTAATCTGAAGTTTCCACATGGTGGCTGGCATACCTACTTCCTTGACAGTTTGGAAAGGTGTTCTCACCGAACATTAGCCAATACCATGCTAGTTAGACAGCTATGCATTCTAGCTGGTTGGTCTATAGAGTGTACGTGTACGTGTAGCTGGCAAGCTATCCTGATAAAAGGTGGAAGTTTCACAGCCACACATTGCTGACAGTGCAAAATCAGTAACTGTGTACCTTACTGATTTCATCGAACTACATCCATTTTGTAAGGATGCTATCAATTGACTGACATACAATGCACAGAATTCTTGATGTGGGCAATTTCCCCCTACAAGAACAGGAACGTGAATTTAAATGCATGTGGGTTATGCTGTTCTAGAACACAGTGGCAATATTATGACGGGTGGCCTCCACGCGTTATGGCTATCTGTTACTACAGTCGTTTCCCCGCAAGCCATTGAAACATTGTTGATTATCACGCTGGTCCTAGACACACAGACACCAGCTTCAGTTGTGCTTTTCCCATCCCTCTGGAATTCTGCTTTGTCAGATGGCTCCCATAACGGCTGAGGCCTAGTCCAGCGACTGATGAAGTAACAGCAACCCATTCAAAGCAATATGTTGTTAAAGTTTGCATCTTACGAAGATGAGCATATGAACATACAGGACACCGAAGATGGCCAAAGGGCTTGCAATGCAACCTTGTTGAAGCTAAAGGTCAATGCGCAGACGTAAGACCTCCTGGGAGTCCTATGTATGCCCTCTTGGGTTTCATGATGGAAGAAAGGTAGAATGTAAATGAAATAAATAAGCACGCACAGGCCTAAATGTGCATGCCACTCCCTTGAGGTGGATATGGGCAATTAATTACATTATTTTTAATTTTATTTTACTGGGCTTTTAGCGCACCCTCCCCTGTGAGCAGGCTCAGGACGGGTTACAACAGCATGAGCACAAAAGAAGCATAATACAATTTAAAATCAACATCACAATTTACACGACTGATAATCCACTATCAATGGCGCCAATAATACCTCTACTCCAGGGCTCCCTGTGTGCGTACAGGTAGATGTAACTAATCTGAGAGGGGGCGGGCAAATGAGGTTAGTGCCAGATAGAACAATGCAGATGGAATAATGCAAGCAAAAGCAAACCAGAGCAGGGGAAGACAATACAATCTAGGTGCCTGCTGCCTCAATCATAGGCCTAGTGGAACATCTCCATTTTATAGGCCCTGCGGAACTACATTAGGTCCCGCAGGGCCCGGATCTCACTCGGGAGACTGTTCCACGAGGTGATGAACAGAGCTGAAAAAGCTCTGGCCCTGGTCGAGGCTGGGAGGACTTCCTTCAGGCTGGGGATCACAGGTAGATGTTGGTCTATAGAGTGTACGTGTACGTCCCTGAAGGTTAAACACGGTCCTGAAGGTTAAAAAAAACCCCAGTCTTAAGTTTGTTCAGCAAAACTCAGCTTGCTTATTTTTTCCCCCCTGCAGGAGAGAAATGTCGAAGGAATAATACTGCTTGAAAAAAGTGCCAGTTGGACAATTCAGAATGAAGAAGCACCACAAATATTGCAATTATTGTCCCCTCCCCACCCCAATGCAATTTTAATTGCCTTTGGGGATTCATGAAAGGCTATGCTAATAGGCAAAAAACGACAAAGAAGAGCCAGGGCACATTAAAAAGGGAGAATAAGAATCTAATGATTGTCCCAAATCTCCCGGTGCTAGCCTGGGGTCTGAGATTGAGAAGCTTCCTGGAAATCGCAGCACTAACTAATTTCCCCAGAGAAGAAACACGCGTAATTGAAACACACGCCCGCGCACACACACACACACTGATAAGCCTTTCACGGGGCTCACTTACCACCGACTCCATGTCTTTCAGGGTTATCGGTTTTCCCAGCATCATCTTGTAAAAAGGCCTAATGAAGAAACCTGCAGGTAAGCACAAGGAACAACAGTTCAGTTGAAAATGTTTGTTTACTCTCCAAGAGGAAAAGCGTGGTGTCAAAAAAAACATCTAGGAAGTTCGTACAGCAGAGGGAAAAACTGTGACCAGTGGAAGGAGGCAAGACAAACAAAAAAACAAAAAACGATGTCCAGCTGATGAACAAAACACAAGAAAGGTCGTTGCCAGCTGCCGTTGTTGGGGATAATATAATCAAGCAAAAATATAGGAGGCGGCACTGGGCATTTTGGAGGGATTAACAACCCGCTGAGTGAGCTAACGCCCTGAAGTGAAGCCAAGGCCTATTAAACACAGACACTCGTACTAATCCTTAGGAAGCATTCTGGTGAACGGTATTATCATCTTGGAAATTGAACCGGTCTGTCCTCCCATACCCTTCACAGCATCCGCATCCTCTGTTAGGGTCTCCGTCCTTCCTCTCCCCAAGGCTGTTCCTAAAGAACTGAGTTTAAGCATTTCCTCCTTCTCCAGTATCAAAAGAAATCATTCAGATTTCAGTATCATGTCACACAGCTTAGAGCAGTGTGTGTTTGTAAAATACCCCAAATCTAAAGTGGACTGGGGTTTGGTCTCAAATATTCTCTTTAAATTCTTTTGGTGCAGATATGGA
>NW_015169783.1:493314-501306 GCF_001447785.1 Gekko japonicus | reverse complement strand
TTACCCGAGGCACTTAGGGGGCTTCTGGAAATTTCCCAGTTTCTCCAGACAACAACATAGTGAGATAGACCAGGCCAGAAAACATAACTCAGCCAAGGTAACGTTAAATGATTAAACCAGGGATTCAAACCCTCGGAGTCCTAATCTAAGAACTGGCCTACATGTTCAGCAGAAAGAGGTGGCAATGAGTACTGAGGGGGTAGGGTTGTCACCTCCAGGTTGGGAAATTCCTAGAGATTTGGGGGTGGAGCCTGGGGAGGGGAGGGACCTCAGCAGGGGCCAATGCCACAGAATCCACCCTCCAAAGCAGCTATCTTCTCCAGGGAAACTGATCTCTATAGTCTGGAGATCAGTCGTAATTCCGGGGGATCTCCAGGCCCCACCTAGAGGCTGGCAACCCTATGTGGGGGTACAGCTGATGGAACAACTTCGTACTACAAGTGCGGGATTACCTTTTTCAAAGTTACCCAGCATTAATAATTCCCTGTAGACAGAACACTGGTGTATCACGTCAAGGGGATGTACTAGTGGATGCAGGGAGCCAGAGTGGTATAGCGGGTAAGAGCGATAGACTCTAATCTGGAGAACCGGGTTCGATTCTGCCATCCTCCACTTGAAGCCAAGCTGGGTGACCTTGGGTCAGTCACAGCTCTCCCAGCCCCCCCAAAATAAGCCTAGCTCGCTGCATAAAAAAGAGCTAGCGCATCAGGCTGCCAGACAATACTAGGATCTCCTGGCTATACCACACACAATGCCGTATGATGATTTAATTTTAATTTTTAATAGTGGATGCAGCTTAACTTTGAGTTTGCTTCACCCAGACTTTAACAAAAAAGAAAATTCCGTGGACAAATGCCGCTCAGGCAAAGGAGAGGCATCCAACTTAGCCCATTTTCAATAGCACGGCAGGAATAAATGACAGGTTTTAACAGTCAAGTGAGGGCACTTTTACAGCGGCTACTTTGGAGGCTGCAACGTCGCCAGAACAAATTCCACTGCTGCCTGGAGCATTTAGATGAAAGAGAGAGATTGCTGCTCATCAAACTCCAAATGACTGATCTCACTTCTTTTATTTCCCGCTAGGGAAACGTAGGCATTGAGCAACACAATGGTAAAACAGAAAGAGAGAACATGATGGCGGAGGGAGCAGTATTAGAACTTTTGCACAATGTTACAACGTTCTATAAAATAGGTACGTGCTCATATGCAACTCACCATCTAAGAGCTTCCCGTGATACACGGCCAGTCCTGCAACTCGGCCAATAAAGGTGAAGTAAGACAGATGGTCCTCGTTACAAAGGCCTGAATTTGGGTTGATCTGCAGAGTGTAGTTATCTCTTGAAGGGGGGAAAAAGCGAAAAGCAAAAAAATAGGCATCACGGACATCAGAGTTACTGCCAAACAATCAGCACAATATCCCTCCAGCAGAATTTCTCCAGCGATATCATTTATACGGCAGAAATGCATCTGTGATGGAGATGACCACAGCGGGATGAAGGCCTTGGATCAGGATCCCTGATCAGGAAATGTTCAGGAGGGCATTGAAAAGGAAATAGGGATGTAGTAAAGTGGAATTCTGGTGAAGTGGCAAGGTCGCTTTTTAATCCACTGTGTTGGGCCTAAAGAGAATCAGGGATGTAAGAGTTGCAAATTTCGGACATTGGTACTATAGTTTTTATTTCATGGTTCGTTAAGGGTGCCATCTAGTTTTATTGCTAAGATAAAGACGCTAAGATAAACTCTCCTTCCCCCAAATCTCAATATACATAGTTTGAAATTCATAGAGAATGTTCGTGAATTTGCATGGACGTCCATGTGAGTTTTGAGGCAAAGCACCCTGTTTCCTCCCAAGGGTTAATGTGAATACTAGTGGGCCTACTCTAGCTTGCAGGTGGCTGTAATTGGGCCTCCCTACCTACACCATCCTTATTTCTTTCAAGGCCAGAGTCAAGAATGTGGTAATTAGCTCTTTCTGGGGACTTATGGTCCCACTAGTTGGGGGGGGGGGGGAGAGATAGGAGTGATGTTGAAATATTCTAGAAGGTTCCAGTGAGTGTGTGGCCTGATTGGATTTGGAATATCACCTGATGCCAGATTAGGGTTGCCATCCACCCAATAGGGGCAGGGTTCCCACGCTTTTGGGGGCCCCTTGCAACGCGGCCTACACGTTGATGTCACCTGTGGGTGACTCCCCCAGCGAACGCGGTAAGGACCTGGCAACCCTATGCCAGATGGCAAGAGACTATAATTAAGCCATAGACCAGAGAAAAGCCATGTTAACTTTGTGATTTCACAGGACAGAGGCCCTGACTATGCCAAGCCTCATTTTAATTATCAGATACATAGAAAATGCTTAAGCATCTACCTTGGATTTGGGTCTTGATACTTGCCAGACTCTCCCCCTGCCTGGGGGGGGGGTTGCGTTGGGCTGATAAATCACCCAAACTGTCAAAAGGAGCTCCCGTCCACCCTGCGTCAAATTGCCATTTTCCCCCAACCGGAAGCCCTCAATATTTAACAAAACTTTCATATATTTTACCAAGGTCTAGTTTCTTGTGTATGTGTAGCGTTGAGGACTCATGGCTCAGGCACTGCCTGCTTGCCCAAGAGGTGGTGACTCAGAGGGACCCAGATGGGGGTCCTTGACACATGATCCAGATGAAGTCCAAATCCCATAATATGCCATCTGTTTTAATGCAGCATTAATTTATCACCTGTCAAAGATGGTTTTGGACTGCCATTGGCATCTTAGCCAGTTAAACTGAGCAGAAAATGGACCATCAATGAAAACTGCCTCTCTCAAAATCCTCCATGAAATTTGTGGTGGAACAAAATAATTGAATTGGCTGATCCTAAGATTTGGGATCTGCTCAGAAGTTCATTTTGGGGAGTGGGGGGCAGTCAACACGGTGGCAGCAAAAATGAGTCTGAAGCTACTTCTGTCCTCAACATGAATCTGAACATGATCTGCCTATCTTTTAATTAGGGTTGTCAATCCCCAGTTGCGGCTTGCAGATCCCCCTTTATTACAACTAATCTCCAGACAATAGAGATTAGGGATGGGCATGAACCAGAAAAATGAGGTTCATGTCAGTTCACTGCCGAACCACGAACCAAACCACAAACTGAACTGAACAGGGAGATTCGTTTAGAAACCAAAGTGGTTTGTGGTTCATGGCATGCGCAGGAGACGGTCTTGCACTTTCGGGGGGATTTAAACATCCCCCCGAATTTTTTTTAAACTTTTTGTATTTTTGTGCACACGTGGGGACTGGCCCACGTGTGCACAAACCTCCCCCGGCCCCCCAGCTGCCCCCTCCGTGCTGTGATCTCCCGCTTTTACCACTGATCTCCAGCTGACAGAGAACAGCTCCCCTGGAGAAAATGGCTGCTTCGAAGGGTGGACTCTATGGGATTGGACCATGCTGAGGCCCCTCCCCTCCCCAAACCCTACCCTCTCCTGGATCCAACCCCAAAGTCTCCAGGTATTTTCCAGCCCAGACCTGGCAACCCTAGAGAAAATACTTGCACTGGAGGATGGACTGTATGACAATGTACCCTGCTGAGGTCCCTGCCCTCCACCAACCCTGCGCTCCCCAGGTTCTACCTCCAAATCTCCATGTATTTCCCAACCCAGAGCTTGCAGCCCTACTTTTAATACAGTGATGAGGAAGATCCTATATTCAGCTTAGAAACCAAAGTGGTTTGTGGTTCATGGCATGCGCAGGAGACGGTCTTGCACTTTCGGGGGGATTTAAACATCCCCCCGAATTTTTTTTAAACTTTTTGTATTTTTGTGCACACGTGGGGACTGGCCCACGTGTGCACAAACCTCCCCCGGCCCCCCAGCTGCCCCCTCCGTGCTGATTTAGCGATCCGCACGGAGGGGGCAACTTGGCTATTAGATATATAGACTAGGTTCTTGAGACACCAATCAATAAAATGCTTGACTAGTACTAGACATAATGCCACGCAAGGCTCCAAATTCACAAAATATGGGGAGAAGAATGCCTTCCCTCTTCAGGGGGGCCTTATGTTATTTCTCTCCCGGGCCAGCATCCTTGGTGATGATGACTGGCCTTCCTTTCCCCTCCAATTTCACCAGGTCTTATCCCAGGCTTCGATTGAGTGTCTGGGGATTGTATGCCCATTGGGAAAATCCCAACAAGGCCTCAGGCCTCGAGGTAAGAGAGCGGGAGACTGCACTGAGGCCTGTAGGCCGCTCCACACCAATCAATAAAAGGCTTGACTTAGGACTTAATGCCATGCCAGCCAGAAAATTCACAGAAATATGGCATCATGTCAGGATTGCCAGCGGCTATGCTTCTGTGACAAAACCAGACCCACAATACAGTACTAGACAGCCATTCCACATTGCTGTGGTTTCATTCCTAATAGCTTCTGATGCATTGACCTTCATTCACTGCCCACACAAGCCCTGAAAGAAAATCATTGCAGCATTGAACAGGCCAGGCTGTTTTTTTTAAAATCCATTGTCTCAAGCGTAATTTCCAGCTTGCTGAACACCTATATGGAAAGTGATATAGGTACTGACGCCCTGCGTTGGCACGCTCGGCCAATAATAAATAAATCACTCTCTTAACAAACTTGTTCCAAATTAACTGCTAGGCAGAAAGTGCAATTAAGTGGGTTTAAATAATGACTTCTTCACCCAGGGGAGAAGCAGTTATAATTAAGACTCCTTTATGCAGGTGGGTTTTTCCCCCTTTGTAAAGGGCAGTTGTAATGGGCAGAAATGTAATTTACTCCTGCCTTTAATGCCAAGAAGTTATTGAGCGGCTGCAACAAATCAGAAACCTTCCCAAAGTAGTACAGGTGAAAAATTAGGCCATGTTTAATTACAAAGCTGCAAAGAGCCTATCAGTCAGCGGCTCACACAAACACATCTGAAACTGCCTTACACTGAATCAGACCATCGGTCCATCGAGGTCAATATGGTCTACTCAGACTGACAGCAGTTCTCCAGCATCTCAGGTAGAGGTCTTCCCCATCACCTGCAACCAGATTCTTTTTTAACTGGAGATGGCAGGGACTGCACCTTGAACCTTCTGATTCCGTGAACTTAGGCAGATCATGAGAGGGAGGGCAGGAAAGGTTGCATCAGTGCTTAGTTCTCGTGGCCCTTTCTTACATGCCCAGGGAAATGCCGATCGCCACTTTGGGGTCAGGAAGCAATTTTCTCTGGGCCTGTTTGGCCAGGGATCCTGGAGGTTTTCTTGCCATCTTCTGGGTATGGAGCCGGGATCACTGGGTGTGTGGGGGGGGAGGTAGTTGTGAATTTCCTGCATCGTGCAGGGGATTGGACTAGATGGCCCTGGAAGGCCCTTCCAACTCTATGATTCTATGATAAGCAGACGCCCTACCACTGAGCCGGAGCGGCTCTCTGATTCAAATGGAAGCACAGAGTGGCTTACAGTCAGCATGCCTTCGCTAACAACCATCCGCTGTCCCAGCTCTTCTGCAATGTTGACCAGCAACAGTGCTGTGGCTGGGCTGGACTGGACTTGCATCCTGAGCCCATCTCAGCCAACGAGAGCATGATATTAGCTACAATGCAGATGCCTGGGAGCATCTTGTGAACGAGAAGGCTGATGGGGTGCTTGGTGTGTATAGAAATAAATGGAGAGAGAGGAATCAGAATACAGAATGCTGAGGGTTCCACTGCTGTACAGGGCAGTCTCAGAGGGCAGTGTGATTTCATTGGGCAATTAGGTTAGACGCCCATGCGTAGCTGCACATGCATGTCTATATATCTGGAAAACTTTTTTTTTAATCAATAGGATGTCATCGTAACTGCTGTCCTATTGAATGAAATCGCCCCCTCGCAATGTGTTAGGAGATGCTGCCACCGCTTAGCTGATGAAACTCAGACAGGCAAGGGTGCGTCTTCTCACCCAAATCTAAACATATTAAACTGCCTTGCCATTAATGAGTCACACCGTTGGTCTATCTGAAGTAGTGCCAAATGGCAACAGGTCCCAATCAGAGGGTGCTTCCACATTGGCCCTATGATTCTATTTATGTCATGTTTTCTCCCAAAAGTTGAGTTGTAATTCTTGCTCTTCATCAGAAGGTGTCACTCTAGGACAGTGTTCGTATATCAGTGCTATAATAGCACCTAATGGACAAATTAAAGGAGGTGACCAATGAATGCAGCAAGCCATTCGAACAGCCAATCCGAAGCAAAGTTAGCGATGGGCTTAATTGTGCCTATAGTTTTAAAAAACCCTTTGCAGTGAAGCAGATACATTATCATTGAACACGTGCATTCTTTTGGATCTGAATACAAACAATTTATGGAACACAGAGAATATAAACTGCCCCACTGTGGGTCTTTGACTAATAAAAGAAAACATTTCATGCGTAATGCACTTACGTTGCTGAATATTCAAAGAGACCATAATATGGGTTGAACATTTCCTTGGACAACAGGAAGAACCATTCCCTGGCCACGCCTCCATAATCAAGACCCTTTTCTAACTCAAACTCTATCCAAAGCCTGGCTTTTAATACATCCGGTCTCTTCACAGACATGATTCTTCTATACGATTCTTCAAAAATATTATTTCTGTGGAGTTTCATCTCAAATCTGTTTGGTATATCAGCCTTGACAGTGGGAAGAGAAACAGATTTCACACATTGGTCTGAATGCATTTCAGTTTTTCATTAGATGCTGTTATAAAAAAACATTATTCCAGCTGAGTCACATCTTTCTACCCTTCCTATAGAGCAGCCAAATATTTAAAAATATTCTATTTCTTTACATTGCCCGCAAGGCCAGCTCCTTGGTGGTGGCTTTAAAAACATAAAGCTTACTGCTCATTGAATAAAATCATTTTCTTGGCAAAGGAAGAAAAGATAGAAGCAGAATTCTTTTCAGCATTTTTAGGGTATTTTTGTTCCAAAGTGCCCCCCCCCCCTCAAAAGGAGAGAGAAGTTAATTTCAAGCAACCAGGACAATTTAGTTCATGATGCATAATCATGTATAGTCAAAGAATCAGAGCTGGGGAAAAGGCCATATGTCCCAGCTCTGGAACTGGAGTTTGGTCTAGTGGTTAAGTGCCCGGCTCTAATCTGGGAGAACCGGGTTTGATTCCCCACTCCTCCACTTGCACCTGGCTGGATGACCTTGGGCAAGCCGTAGTTCTGATAAGAGCTGTTCTTGAAAAAAAGAGCAGTTTCTGTCAAGAGCTCTCTACCTCACAGGGTGTCTGTTGTGGGGAGGGGAAGGGAAAGGAGTTTGTAAGCCGCTCTGAGACACCTTCAGGTAGTGAAGGGCGGGGTATAAATCCAATCTTCTTCTTTTTCTGTGTGATAGACCATCCCTGGCACATGCTGGTGCATATCCAATGTCCTAACAACCTTATTGCTAAAATATCCAGGTCCCAAACATGTAGCTCTGATGTAGGGCATGCTGATTTCAACTGAATTTCGGGCCAAGGCATGACAGATGGCGGAATTCTCCGACCTGAACTCTTGCTGTATAATAACTTGACTCTACAATGCAGCTTCAGAGAGGTCCCATTTTGATTGGGGCAGTGGCTCTGCGGGAAAGGGCAGTAACTCTTCCATTCGAATTCTTCCCTAAGCTGCCTGGGGTTTTTTTTTGTTTGTTTGTTTTGTTGGTGGGTATTTGTGTGTGTGTGCTTGCATGCCTGGAAGTCATGGTGACTTCTGGCAGCCCCTGCTGGGGGCTTGGACATTTCTCAGAGAGGTGGCTTGATAGCCCGGCTCTGTGTCCCAAGCCCTGATATTCCTTGGTGGTTTCCCTTCCAAGTACTTGCCGTGCTTGAGCCTGCATAGCTTCTGAGATCTGATGCGAGTGGTCTTGCCGAAGCAGTCCAGGAGAGGGCCCTAACCTGCCTGGTTTAAACCTCGTAAGTGTTCCAAATTCTCAGGGACAATCCCCTCACATTCATTCCACTTTCAATATATTTTAATCAATATTTCTTGCACGGCTTGCAGTTTTCA
>NW_015169783.1:485036-493298 GCF_001447785.1 Gekko japonicus | reverse complement strand
GAACACGGCTCACCAAGGCAACAGGGTTACCCTGCAATTCTTCTAGGATGCTATTCTGGCTCTGACCGGGGCGGGGGGGGGGGGCTGAACACCTTGTTGGTCTCTAAGGCGCTACAGGACTTGAATCTCCTTTAGATGAACATATGGGGTAGAGGTCCATCAGTGGCTATTAGCCACAAGGTATAGACAGGGACTCTGGGGCAAGTGATGCTCTGTCTTCTTGGTGCTTGGGGGGGTCAACAGTGGGAGGGCTTCTAATGTCCTGGCCCCACTGCTGGACCTCCTGATGACACCTGGTATTTTTGGCCACTGTGTGACAGAGTGTTGGACTGGATGGGCCATTGGCCTGATCCAACATTGGCTTCTCTTATGTTCTTTCTGCAGACCAACACAGCTACCTTCTTGAAACAAAAAAAGTATGGGAAAAAGGCATTCCTACAAAAGACCATGGTACTGAGGATGTGCTTTTCCCTATCAACAAGCCGGTTGATTTCCGATACAAAATAAACCCAAATTACTTACCGGTTTCTTTAACTTCTTCCTGAAGTAGTCATACTTCTGTTTAAACTCTCTGGAATAGGGAACAGCCTGAAAGAGGTGAGTGCTTGGTTGTTAGTGGAAAAAGTCAGCTGGGAACAGAAGACCGGCAAATAGACTCTCCCGCCTTGGGCCCCCCCCGTCCCCCCCCCAGATTCAATGGCCACAAAAACTCTCATCAGAACAGGCTGTTAATAACACCCAAGGGAATCTTTTTCATTGTCCTCCAGGCCAATTCTATTCCAAGAAAGTGTCAGAGCAGGTAAGGGAAGTGGGAACTAAGACGGGTGAAACTGTGCGGGTGAGATGATTTTCTATTATATTTGTGGGTCACGAACCAGGAACTCAGAGAGAGGGCTCCTAACACTGTGCGTAGAATGACAGTCTTGGGGACAGCCCTTATGTGCTCCTCCTTCTTCAAAAACTACCACAGCTCAGGGGGACGGGGACAACAATCCAGAACATAACAGTTCTGTGGCATGCATCTGCTCTCACTTTTTGAGTTTTCCAGCTAGAGAATTTCTCGCTAGAGGTCCCAGAAGGCCAGGCTTGTTAAGATACAACACAAACAAATGCATTCCACCTCTCAGTTAGTTTCTAATAGCAAAATAATTGGCCTCATTTATCAGGGATGCCAAATTAAGATATATGGTTTACCCATTTCAGTTATTTTTTTACTCCAGTCACCAGGGGGCCAGCGGGTGGGTGGACTGCTAAATGTAGCATTTCTTCCTCTCTTGGAACCACATCATTTTTTTTGGGGGGGGGGTGTCGGGTTCTCAGTAATGGATGCCTACTTGGCAGCAAACGATGGACTCAGTTTGAGAAAAGAAGCCGCCTGACACAGCTCCAGAACAGCAGAAGGAAGGACAGATGAACACGGTGCCAGAATACAGAAGATGGAAATATTCGTCTGTCCCATAAATTCAGTTGCTCGGCAGATGGAATGGCTTCACAAGAGGAAGCTCACACTCCAAAGCGGGGCCCTCTACAATTCATCACCTCTCTCTGTCCCCTTCTTGCAAGGAGCACAGCCTAGTTTAGTGTCGTGGTTAAAAGCAGCAGAAACTAATCTGGAGAATGGGGTTTGATCCCCCACTCCTCCATAGCCAGCAGGGTGACCTTGGGTCAGCCACAGTTCCCTCAGAGCAGTTCTCTCTCAGCCCCTCTTACCTCACAGGGTGTTTGTTGTGGGGAGAGGAAGGGAAGGAGATTGTAAGCCTCTTTGAGACTCTGAGTGAAGGGAGAGGTATACATCCAACTCTTCTTCTTCTTCCCCCCCCTGCCCTATTTTATCTACAAGTATAACCCTGCAAGATAAGTTAGGTTGAGAGACTGCCTGGCTGCCTGGCTGGCACAAGGTCGACCAGCGAACTTCAAGGCTGTGTAGGGATTGGAATCCAGGTCTCCGTGATCCATACCTAACACCTGGTACATTAATAATAAAGGGAATAATAAAGGGAATACGGGTCATAGAATCACAGTTGGAAGGGGCCATACTGACCATCTAGTCCAACCCCCTGCCCAATGCAGGACCAGCCTAAATATTCAAGTAGTAAATACAACTGTGCATCTACTACTGAAATATTTCCAGACACACACACCAAAACTGAAAACAATCCAGCACGGTGACAAGGGAAGAACCATTCTTGAAACTGAGAAGGATGATATGGTACTGCCTAGCACTTTCATTGTTCAAGCACTTGACACACATTATCCTTACAACTCTGGGCTGGGAAATTACTGGAGGTTGGGGGGTGGAGCCTGGGTAGGGTAGGTTTTGCGGAGGAGAGAGACTTTGGCAGGGTATCATGCCACGAAGTCCACTGCACAAAGTAGCCGTTTTCTCCAGTGGAACTAATCTCTTCAGTCTGCGGATTAGTTGTAATTCCGGGAGATTGTCAGGCCCCTACTGGAGTCTGGCAACCCTACTTACAGCAGCCCAGCAAGGTAGGCCTGTATTACTATAGTTGTACATTACAGACAGGGGCTAAGGTCGTGATGCTTTCTGCAGGCCATCCATTAAGTTTGTGGATGATGCAGGATTTGGACCAATGGGCTTCTTGGCTCGCAATGTATCCTCTTAGCTACTCTGCCCCACTTGCTGGTTTAGATTCTCAACTGCCACTAATAATGATTGTGCTGTCAAGCTGGAACCGACTTATGGCGATCCCTCATGTGGTTTTCAAGGCAAGAAGTAAGCAGAGGGTGGTTTGCCATGGCCTGCCTCTGCACAGCAACTCCGGTCTTCCTTGGTGGTCTCCCGTCCAGGAACTAACTATGGCCAACCCTGCTTGATTAGCTGTGACAAGTTGGGGGCAGCTGGGGCTATTTAGCCTGCTGCAAAGACCCTGGGGTCTGCGACTGACAAGAGGGGACTGAACACAATCTCAGCGGCATTATTGCTGCTACAATCTGTTGCATCAGACTTTGATTTGGTGGCCCCGAGCAGGCTGAGGGTGAACAAATATGGAGGATTGTGGATGTACTCCTTCGGGTGAGCTGCTGTCCTCTACCAGCTGTGGTCTGAAGGTAGACAAAAGCCAAGCATGGAAAGGAAGTCATGAACCTGCCTCCAAAGTATCCCAGCAACACATGCAGTACTTACTGGACCAGTGATAGCTGGATTCTGCAATCTTGGATCTTCCCACTGGGTAATTTTATTATCTGTAATTAAAAACAGAAAGTCACAGTTTGAGTTCTCTTCCAACACTCTCTTCCCATCCAGGTTTTGACTTTCTGACATACATTTCTGGCTCTTGCCTGTCTCTGTGTAACTACATTCTCCATGGTTAGAGGGGGAAATTCCATAGACCCCATTCATGAAAACCCCATCACGCTGTTTAGTGAGAAACATCCACTCAAAATAAGATCCGTTCCGTTACCAGAGCACTGCTTGCGATTCTTTGGATGCTACCCAACATTACAATTATGATCTATTAGGAACATTACCCAGGGAAAACAAAAGAATGGGACGGGAGTCCTAGTGGAGGGGGAAGGCTAGAAAATCTCAGTAAAGTACAGTTAACTTAAATAAAGAAGGCTGAATCAGAACTATTGAGAAATCCATTCTTTTTCTTTCTTTCCATTTTCTTTCGTTGGGGTTTTTCTCCCCAATGGGGACTCAAGATGTTCTCCCTATAGGGCTCGCTGCCGTTGCAACTGTCAGCTGGGGGGGGAGAAGCCGGGCGGGCCCAGCGGCTAGGAGCCGTGGCCGTTGCTGTGGACTGCCTGCTGGGCTCACCTGCGGCCGCCTCCTTCTCCTCCGTGTGGAGTTCCTGCTGTTTCAGCAGGCTGGCCACCCGTGAGCCGCGGGGAACCCCCCCCCCGTGAGTATCGCGGGTCCCACTTCTTGTATTGTATATTTGTTTCAGCTGTGTTGTGTCGGAGCTGGGAGGGTACCTGGTAGGGCTCCCCCCACCCCAGACGACTGTGGCCATAGTTAGGGTTTCTGCATAGGTCTCTGCACCATGCACCGTGTAAGCCGCTCAGAGCCCTTCGGGGGTGAGCTGGGTACAAACTGAAAGTATAATTATTTATTTATTAGATTTATACCCCTCCCTATCCCCAAAAAATGGGCTCAGGGCGGCTTATCTTATCTTGTAGGCCAATTTTGAGTCACCAGAGTGGGAGAAAAGCTGAGCTTAAATGCCTTAATTAATTTTTATTAATTAACCAGGGCAAGAGCGAATGTAAGTGTCTACCAGGATCCTGCATGTCTCTCCAGAGGCGAGGGCTAGGTGAAGAGAGAGGGATCCGTGAGACACGGATCTGCAAGTGACGTTTAAAAGGCAAAGTATGCCACGGAGTTGCCACTGACTCATAGCGACCCCTGTAAGTTTCGTCTCGTGGGGTTTTCAAGGCAAGAGATGAGCAGAGGTGGCTTTCCTGTTACCTTCCTCTGCACAGCAGCCCTGGTCTTCCTTGGTGGCCTCCCATCCAAGAACTGACCCCTCTTAGCTTTCAAGCTCTGATGAGATCAGGCTAGTCTGAGCTATTAGGGCTGCTACTGGACCCCGTCCTGCCCTGGATGATGCAGGATAGCCCAGTCTTGTCTTATCTACCCTAAGCAGGGTAGGCCCTGTTAGTACACGAATGAGAGACCTTTAAGGAAATCCAGGGTGGCCACACAGAGGCAGGCAATGGTCAAACCACTCTCTTCACCTCTTGTCTTGGAAACCCTACGAAGGTCACCGCAAGCCAGCTCTGACTTGATGACATTTTCCATCACCACGGGACCTACTTGTTAACTGATGACACCACTGAACGTCTGTACTAGTTTAAGGATCACCTCTTTTTTTAACTAAGTAGAAGTCAAGTGGGTTATTTAGTGTGCGTGATCGCAGCCCTAGATACCCAGGCTCACTCTTTTAAAGCCTGGAGAAACAAACATGGGAACAGTGATGTAGCCAATGAAGGTGCCTGAACTCCTAGGTATTGTACTCTATGGTTTCCCAAAGGAACAATCAGCGGCAAATTTTAGGTACTTCTTTGTTAATTCCAGAGGAGCTCTTTTTACAGATCAAGCTGGCGCTCACCAGAGAATTATCATCCGTTCCATTCCTTACTTTAATGTCATGATATGGCTTAAAAGCTACCCATGCACTTGCAAATCTATACATTACTTTCACACAGGCAGGGTTTTCTCCCCCTCCCATAACCCTCTGATATATTAATGTCACTAATGATAGTTCTAAAGGCTAATTCTACGGAGATTCCAGGAAAGGAGAGACTACGACACTGGTGCATTGATTTCTAGAAGGTTAATTTTACAGGCTCAATACACCTTCCCCTTATTGCTTGCCATGTCTTTGGTTGCGTTCAGACTGGCAGTTTGGCCCGATATAGGCACATTTCACAAACGGATTAAATGGACCCGGTCACACAGCCACTCCTGGGCATACTCACCCCGTCAGAGGACGACTTGGAGCCGGGTTAAAAAGCCACCACCTCCCCACACATTCACTGCGCATGGCTGGATGTCTGAACATGGGGGAGCATGCGCAGAATGGATTTGGCAGTCTGAACCTGCAGATCCATTCTGCCGCTAGGGAGGGATTTTTTTTTTTAAAATTGCCTATATGCACATGCATGCGCACAAGCGCATATGTGGCACACGTGCACTTATGCACGCACATGAATTTTGAGCTTTTTTGCAGTGAGCTCCATGGCTGAGGCGCTGCAATAATGTGGATGCCTGACCACGGGATGTCTCCATGTGTAACCCGCAGCAGGGTGTGCTGTGTGGCTGATATGCCCCGCAACACTTTAAACCGGTTCAATTAGAGGCGGCACCATATCGCACCAAACTGCCAGTCTGAACACAACCTTTCTCTGGTTTAATGAATATGTATATTTCCGACAATCCACAAACATTCCCAGCTGAACAAATCACTTTCTATTGCCACTGGATAGTCAAAACACAACAAAGACCCACACACTTGCTCAGAGGTGCTGTCAAAGGACATGTCTACAATGAAACACCATTTACATTTGGACTTTGAGGGACAGAAGTGGATAGAGATTAACAGGGTGGGTGCAAGAGAAACATGCCACAAAATAGAAAATAAGGTCAGAATTGGCATTGCCCCAAGCCCTTTTTCTTTCTTTTCTTTTCTTTTTTTGGGGGGAGGGGGAATAATTTCAGGGGGGAAACGGTTCTATCGAAAATTTCTTCTTCTGCTGCCTTGCACAGATAAGACTCGTGGCTGCATCCATTTGATTTCTCATCTTATTTTCTATTCCTAGGGTGTGCTTTCGTTTATTAATAGAAGTGCATAGAAGCCATGGGGTCCATCCACAACACCAAATAAATAAATTAAAAAAAAGTTCAACAAAAAACAACCACAAAGAAGAAATGTTAATGCTTCACAAGAGCAAAATCGGGACAAAGCTTGATGAGCCAATTAAAAGCAAGCTTTTGGTGAATTATACAGTACCGTAAGAGGGCACTAAGTCTCGGGTATGAATGTCGCCACATATCAACACCTGGCTTCCTAAATGAAGAGTAAAATTACAAAGCTTTCACTTCAATCTTACATTACCTCCCTTCACCTACTAGCTGTAGAACCTGCGTGGCCTACTTACTATGATCTATATAAAACGTTCTTCCGTCCAGATGTATCCTTTCCTCCCAACCGGGCTGTAAATAAAAGAACAACAGAAAAACAAACCTCAGCAGCTGGAGATATTTATTTGCCAAGCAGGGAAAGTGACTTCTCTCCCTCCCTTCCCATATTACCCTTGTCTGAAAATGGAACTGTGCCATCCTAAGCAGAGTTATGTACTTCTAGGTCAGGGATCCCCAACGGGGTGCCCGCGAGTGCCGTGGGTGTCACCTTCTCTGGAGCCTGCCAAGTGTTTTTAGGAAGTTAGTGGGTCCAGGTGGGACTTTTGTTTAGCAAGACTTCTGATTGACTACTGGAGGTTTGATTAGCTGTGCAGATATTTTTTAAAAATGGTGCTTTGGCGCCAGCTGCCATCATAGCACAAGGACCGACACTGTGTGACTGAAGGCCGAGCGCCGAAGAACAGATGCTTTCGAATGATGGTGCTGGAGAAGACTCTTGAGAGTCCCCTGGACTGCAAGGAGATCAAATCAGTCAATCCTAAAAGAAATCAACCCTGACTGTTCCCTGGAAGGCCAGATACTGAAGCTGAAGCTCAGATACTTTGGCCCCCTAATGAGAAGGGAGCACTCACTGGAGAAGACCCTAGTGCTGGGAAAGATTGAAGGTCAAAGACGACGGGGACGGCGTAGGATGAGATGGTTAGACAGTGTTATCGAGGCAACGAACATGAAATTAAGCAAACTCCGGAGCACGACAGAAGACAGGAGGGCCTGGTGTGATGTGGTCCACTGGGTCGCGAAGAGTTGGACTCAACTGTGCGACTGAACGACAAAAACCACCTCCTGTGGCAATCGTTTAGTGGCAGCCATTTTGTTGCGGCGCCCACCACGCCATGTCAGAATTCCCAATGTTCCCACAGGCGCAAAATGGTTGGTGACCCCTGCTCCAGGTCCATTGAAGTCTGAGGGCTTAGAAGGCTATACCTCTGCTTAGGAGGGCGCTTTAAGAGGTGCAGTTTTAATACCCTGATCGAGGCTAGCAAGTGATGTAGTATGCCCATGGGGCTTCTGCTATTCCAAAGAGGGACTCTCGGAGAAGAAAAAGCCAACCGACCTGTTTCCCTTCACGGAATGAACTGTGAGACAACTGCAAGTAAGGACATTTCCATGTGTATTTTGGATTTCAACGCCAACCAAAAAAATAACCTGCTGGATTGGGAAAATTATTCTGGAGCCAGTGACAAGAAATGTGCCCAAAACGTTCAGGAAGAATACAGAAGGCACCCACAGAGAACCGTACTCTGTGTCCAAAAAGAAGGAACAATGTCATTTTTCCAGCAGCCTACAAACTGCTCTCCATGTGACAGCTTCCATTCACAGGAGCTATCACATGAGACACTTTCTCCAATATAAAAACATGAGTGCGGATAGAATTTATATCCAGATCTGCTGAATGGTTGCGGAGATGCTGAGCGGCAGTCAGAGTTTGCCTCTTAACCATTTAACATGAAGCACGGCTAGTCAAGAGGTGAGGAGTGGCGAACCAGGGGGAACAGGAGTGCGCCTGGACAGGCCCAGACTGACTGACTCTGGGCTCTGAGTCCATATCAACAATATTGGAACAGTCAAAGGGAGAATAAGACTACTGAGATGTA
>NW_015169783.1:447184-484999 GCF_001447785.1 Gekko japonicus | reverse complement strand
CCTAGTCTACACATGCAGCCCAGTGAGGTGGCGAGAAATGCCAGGTCGCCTGCTTTGGCAGGTAACCTTCCACTTTCAGCCCCCTGTCCTCTCCCCTCCCCTGGAAGAGTGGTGGTAGAGAAATGGCCAGGCAGCCATTTGCAGAAGCTGCACTATCGCAGTCTTCTGGGGATTGCAGGGCTTCAGCGGACAATCACAGAGGTGGTAGATCGGGTTGCCCAGCCGTGCCTGGCAACTGGGGAAAGGCTTGGGGTGTAAGGACATGGGAGGTGACATTCGCGGTGCTGCTATGTCACTTCTGTGGAGATCCGGAAGTGTCATAGAGAAGCCCTAGGAATTGCCAGAAAGTGTATGGTAAAACCATAGAGCTTCCGGGGATTCCTAGAGCTACCCAATGTCACACCTGGGATTCCCTAGGAAGTGGCATAGCAATGCAGGCAACGTTGTCTTTGAAATAAAAAAAGTGGTGGGTGGGTACCTGGGGCTGCCAGTTGGAAACCCTGGAGGCTCTAGCATGCCACTTCCAACTGCAGGTTTGGGGAATTGCATTTTAAAAGTTTCTCTTCATTATGAATTCTCTGTCAGTGAAAAATCAGTATGACCAATGAAAGGTTAGACTACTCGAGGCTTTCAGAAAGAAAAGTGAGGCCCACTTGTTAAAAGAAACGCAAGGGCCTAACTAACAGAACAGCTGCTTTGGGTGTTGGTGAGCTGCATGGATTCTATGTGTGTGTGTGGGGGGGGGGAGACAAAGGGTCCCACAAGAAGAAGCCACCACATAGGTAGTACTAAGGAGAGAGATACAGCATCTGATTTGCAAGAAGGAAATTACAGTTCCAAGCTCCTAGTAGAGCACTGCCAGAGCTTGCAACTCGTCTTGAGAGGTTGGAGAGCAGATGCTGCTCAGTTAATGGTTCTCAGGGGGTCAGGAGAGCCTATGATCTGACTCATAGTTAGGAGAAAGTTAGGAGTTCTTGTGTGTGTGTGTGTGTTGGTGTTATTTGAAGAAGAAGAAGAGGAGATTGGATTTATACCCCGCCCTTCACTACCCAAAGGTGTCTCAGAGAGGCTTACAAACTCCTTTCCCTTCCCCTCCCCACAACAGACACCCTGTGAGTAGGTGGGGCTGAGAGAGCTCTGACAGAAACGGCTCTTTTTCAAGGACAGCTGTGCCAGAGCTTGTGACTGACCCAAGGTCACATCAGCAGGTGCAAGTGGAGGAGTGGGGAATCAAACCCAGTTCTCCCAGATTAGAGTCCACACAATTAACCACGACACCAAACTGGCTCTCAGCATCAAGTCATTTCTGACTTACGACAACCCTGTGAACTAATGACCTCCAAAATGCCCTACTGTTAGCAGCCTCGCTCAGGTCTTGCAAACTGAAGGTCATTGCTTCCTTGAATCACTCCATCTCACACTGCCGTCTTCAAATCTTCTTAACATCATCACTCTCCTTTCCAGTGAGCCTTGTCTTCTCCTGACGTGAACATTCTCTCATGGGTTCGTGTAGAGCCCCTAAACCGCAGTTGCATACCAATGGCTGACTGCACGGAAACGTTCCTCCGTTTTTCCGTAAGGTAAGGATGATGTGTGAGAGCAGCTTCAGAACTTACTGTCTGCAGCAACCAGACGGGCTCTTGTTGTTTATCCTGATGAGAATGCAAAGCAACAGGGCCTCTGGGCTCCGTAAGTACAACCTTTCTAGTCTGCCTGCCTCTCAGAGGGGATTTACTTTCTGCACCGAAATGCAAAGCTGTCGTTTACATATGTAAATGAGCCCACAAAGCAGGCAATCCACTTGTACTGCAAAAGGGAGCTCGACTATTAAGATGGATTTGTGAAGGCCTATGAAACAAGCACAAAACAACATCCACAGGCACACGCACAATCTGCAGGCTGATAATACATTACAAAATTAGCCACATTCCCTGTTGACGTGTGGCTGTCCCTTCTCTGCTCTGATTAAACCCTGTTGCTTGGTTCTGTTTTGATAGCAACTATCTGCTAGTGTCCAAAATCCAGAGCCAGAACTGAAGTGTTTCCTGTGGTTTAACCTTCAGCTGTGTTGTATCTTGTGGACCACAGTTAATAGGGCGGGGGGAAAGGCTTCATGGCCGAGCTGTGGAGTAGGGGACCACTTCAGATGGGTGGCTAGGGGCTCGAGGAAATGATCATCCCCGTTCACCATGAGGCCTTTTATCTCTACGAAGCAAACATCTTTCAATCAGCTCCCATGCATGAAGCAAGCATATAGTTTGCATATGTACAAACACAGAAACGTGAATTCTTACAGGAAGAGGGCCCAGGTCGTTGGGATTTAAAGCTGCTTTTGATCTCAGGTGGACTGGGAACTTTAGTCGTGGATCTTCCTGTAATGAAAAACACACTGCCGTAAGAAGAGGACTCCCAAAGCGGCACAAGCCCACGCCATATTTACATCAATGCCAAGGGGCTGTCATCATCAATGCCACGTCACTACCCCCATTCTCCAGTTTCAGGGAGCAGTTGAACTTTGTGGCAAAATGTCTGCAAGCAGTGTTCCCTCTAAACTGAGTTGGTGTGAGCTGGCTCACAGTTTTTTAGTCTCCGGCTCACACATTTTTGTCTTAGCACAGGAAGGATAGCTCCAGAGCAAACTAATTCGTGCAGTAGCCAACTTACTCACTCACAACTTTAATGCCAGTAGCTCACAAAGTAGAATTTTTGCTCACAAGACTCCACAGCTTAGAGGGAGCATTCGTCTGCAACACCTGTTTTTGCAGCTTAATAATGAAAAAGGTGCACAGCTATTTTTAGAGGGATTTTTTCCCCTCCAGAATGGGGGAATTGTGCTGATCTCTCAGCAGATACCATTCTTACAGTGCAATCGTAAACAGAGTTACATCCTTCTGCACCCATTGACTTCAATGTACTTAGAAGGGTGCATAGGACTGCTTAGGACCGCACTGTTAGTAGAGTGGTTTACATTCAGGTAATCGCCCTAAGGCCCCGGTTAGTACTTGGATGGGAGACCACCAAGGAAGTCCAAGGTTGCTACACAGAGGCAGGCGATGGCAAAACCACCTCTGAATGTCTCTTGCCTGGAAAACCCTACAGGGTTGCCATAAGTGAGCTGCAACTTGATGGTACTTTCCACCACTACCCATCACGCTACCCATGGATGTGTGTGATGTTTGAGCTGAGCCAGAGACAGCGCAGTGAGGAACAGGGGCGTAGCTGCAGTGGGGCAACATAGGGCCATGCCCCCTCACTCAACAGCCACGCCCCACAAGTCCTGACAGTTAGAGAGGCGGGGGGAGGTCTTCTTCTCTCCCCCCTCCCACTCCCCGGATTTCCCAATGCCCCACCACCCAAAATGTTCTGGCTACGCCCCTGGTGAGGAGATATTCAAGTTCTAGTTTGGATAGCCTCAAACAACAACAGTTCCCCGGGCACAGTGCAGCTGCACCAATCCCAACATCTCACTGCTGAAGATAAGGCACACAGAGTGAGGAGCAGGGGCATAGCTGCAGTGGGGCAACACAGGGCCATGCCCCCTCACCCAACAGCTACGCCCCACAAGTCCTGACAGTCAGAGAGGCGAGGCGGGGGGAGGTCTTCTTCTCTCCCCCCTCCCACTCCCCGGATTTCCCAATGCCCCACCACCCAAAATGTTCTAGCTACGCCCCTGGTGAGGAGATATTCTAGTTTGGATAGCCTCAAACAACAACAGTTCCCCGGGCACAGTGCAGCTGCATCAATCCCAACATCTCACTGCTGAAGATAAGGCACACAGACCAGTGCTGATGTAATGAAATTCCTGGGGGCTGAAAAGCCTTGAATGATGGTATGTGGGCGAATCAAGCCCGGCTCCATTCCTAGCATGCATCTCTTTCCATCTCTGTGCCTCATCGCAGCTGTGTGCAATAGCATTAAATCGGATTTTATATAAAGTTCCTGCAAGGCATGACAAATGTACACTTCTCTCGGCTTCACAAATATCTGGGGAAATAAACGAGGCCAGGAAAGCCAAATAACTCAAGGATATTTGGAAGAATGAGAATGAATAGCTTCCTCGGCCGTGATCTCTAAAGAGATTACATTAAAGAACAACATGGGAGAAGCAACCTTTAAAAAGTGTAACCTGTCAACAAATGGTGAAGTTATTGGCCTGGTTTCACCTGTATCCTTTTCAGCAATTTCAAAGCAAAGCTTACAGCCACCACCTGAGATTTCCAATATCTATCTAAGGTATATCAGGCCAGTATTGACCTTTCCTCATCAACAGCGAACACTTTTGCTGGTTAGATTTTTGGTTGTATCACTGACGGCCAAAGCTGATTCAGAGTTGGGTATGCTGAAACACACTGATTTTGCCTGGCAGAGATGTGCCGAGGTACGCACACGTTTGGACTGCCTACATCACTCTGTATCAGCTTCAAGCACTTAGCTCTTATTTTTACAAGGTCTCCTTCCTTGGTTACCTCTTTTTTCTTGCTCCATGTTTTCTGATTTTTCAGCTATGGTTGCAAGCTATCAGACACCCCACCTGAGCCTTCTATCCTGGCATTGTTTTGTCTGCCTGGGTCCAGGTCTTGTGATCTGGGAGGAACATCAGCACCATCACAGATGAGGTGGAGGTTATTCCTGGGACTCAAGCTGTCAGCCTTGGGGTGCTGCTGGATCACCTGCTGCACCTGGGACTTTGGACCTCAGGGGGGAGCCGAGATCATGTTCCACCACGTCCACTGAGTGAAAATGTTGATCCACGTTCAGACATGGAAAAATTCTAGAAGAATGCTGGGACCCACATCCTCATGGAGGTGGAACACCAAGAGGATGTTACAAAAGTGTCTGCCCTGCCTCCCCTGCAAAATTAAAAATGCTGTGTTTGACCTAGAGCACTAAGCCAGTGCTCTAGAGTGAGCCAGTTCAGTGTAGTGGTTAAGAGCGTGGACTCTAATCTGGGAGGACTGGGTTTGATTCCCCACTCCTCCACATGCAGCTCCTGGTGTGAAACTGGGTCAGTCACAAGTTTTCTCAGAGCTGTTCTCTCAAGAGCAGTCCTCGAAAGAGCTTTCTCAGCATCACCTACCTCACAGGGTGTCTGCTGTGGGGAGGGGGAGGGAAAGGAGATTGTAAGCTGTTCTGAGACTCCAAACGAAGGGTGGGCTATAAATCCAATCTCCTCCTCCTCTGTTTAGAGCCAAATTACATGTTTCCTGTAGGAGTCCTGGTCCCACTGCAGGACCTCCTTCCCACTGCAGGACCTCCTGATGACACTTGGTACTTTTGGCCACTGTGTGACAGAGTGTTGGACTAGATGGGCCACTGGCCTGATCCAACATTGGCTTCTCTTACGTTGTTATGTTCTTATGAGACAGAGTTCCCTCAGCCTAACTGTGTCCTTTTTGCAGATGGATGTGATGTCAGGGAACAAACATTTCCAAGAGTGCTACGGCCCAATTTGGCTCAGGACCATGATATGGGGGGAGCAGAGGCTTCAGCCTTCCCTCCTGAACCATTTTCCCAAGCTGAAATGTCCATGAAGAGGAGCATTTACCCTGCTTTGGGGCTCAACATGGACTGACCAGAACTGTGATCTGGTTCATGCCACAGGTAACATGTACTTTATCCCTGAGGCTACATACTTTAAGATGGCACTTGGTATCCAGGGGGATCCAATAGATATTGTTTATCTTGACTTCCAGAAAGCTTTCGATAAAGTTCCTCATCAAAGGCTCCTAAGTAAGCTCAAAAATCATGGGATAAAAGGACAAGTTCGAAAGCAAGACAGCCACATCTGTTAGATGTTCCCCAGCCATACTTATCCCATCATAGGGTGACTTGGAGCTGGGTTAAAAAGGCACCACATCACAAGTGGTGTTTTTGGATCCCCGCGCAGTCATTGCACATGGCCGGATGTCTGAACCCAGGGGAGCGTGTACAGAATGGATTTGGCAGTCTGAACCTGCAGATCCGTTCTGCCGCTAGGGAGGGTTTTTGTTTTTTAAAAATGCCTATATGCCCATGTGTGCACACCTGAGCGCTTATGCGCATGCATGAATTTTGAGATTTTTTTGGCAGCGCACCCTGTGGCTGAGGCGCTGCAATAATGTGGATGCTTTACCACAGGATGTCTCCGTGGGTAACCCGCAGCAGGGTGTGCTGTGTGGCTGATATGCCCCGCAACACTTTCAACCGGTTCAATTAGAGGTGGCATTGTATTGCGCCAAGCTGCCAGTGTGGCCATGGTCCAAGTGTGATGCTATGACTAGAGTTCAAACAGGACACAGTTTGCCAATAAGTGACAGAAAACAACTGCTGTAATCTGATGCTAATATTTTAAACCTCTAGGAAAACCGGATAAAAGAACCATTAAAGACTGGAGAAGAGAGCATTAGGTTATATAATAGAACAGCCATGTTGGATCTGAAGTAGAACAGCTAGATCCGAGCCCAGTCGCACCTTAAAGGCCAACAAGACTAGGGGTGTGAGCATTTGACAGTCATAACCCCAAAATCTTGCTGGTCTCTAAGTACAACTGGACTTGAATCTAGCTGTATAACAGAATTAAATTATACTTGAGCAAGTTACCTAACAATTTTATGCAAGTAGTCTCTGGATCACCCCTTTAGTGAAAGACGATTTAGGTTCAAATTACTTTTTCTTCTGTGATCGTTCATGGAGACTTTTTTTGGGGGGGGGGCCTTTCCTGAGTACAACCACTTGGGTGGCTTTTTCCAAGATGGAGAACGTTAGAGAGGGGCTCTTTATCATTTTACTCCCCTGCTATTTTCCCGGGCGGGAGGGGGAGGAACCCCTCGCTGCTTATATGCTTGCTGGAGGAAAAAAAACCAGGGTAGCTACAAATTTCCTCCAGCAATGGTCCAAAGCAATGGAGTATGCTTCTGTGGCTTTTACAATAGGAAAAGGGCAGAGGAGGATAGAGTTAAAAGCCTCTCTCCCTTTGCACCATCCAACCCACACTTCCCCCCCCCCCAGCCGCTGCACTCTGAAAAGGAATCTTTGAAAACGATCATAGAATTCGAGAGCCCCGGGTGTGGAGAAACGTGCCTCAGTACAGGAAAACTGAAATCCGTGGTTTTTCGACACTTTCCCCCTTCCCCTACTTTCCGGTATACAATTCTACAAAGCAAGAGGAGGTGAATTCAGCTTACCCACGTGGTCGTCTTTGTGTTGTGATCGATGAAGAAAGGTCTGCCATTAGGGGCTATTCGCATCTCCCAGCCAGGAGGCAAGAAGCTTTGCGTCAGTTTGTGCTGCGGTTTTGGAGAATTGTATGGTGAAGGCTGTGGCGATTGTGGGTTGGAAAGGGTGTCCTTCACAGCTCTTCGCACAGGAGAGTCCTTGGCTCCCTGTGGAAAAGGAGTGGGTGCGTTAACAATGACAAACGTCACCTTATCTCATTATGCGATTGATAACGGCGTGTAGCCTGATCTACGCAGATCTTCGAGGGGGGATATAGGATGGAACAACAAATATTATCTCTTATCATTAGTTTGCTTGGAAATTAGCTGTTGGTTCTTGGCTAATGCCCACATCACATGTACACAGATGTGTATACATGCACACCTGGTATATGCCCATGGCGGTCCCTAGACTCAATACAGTTGGGTAGCCTGCTCCCCAAACACAGCAGGTTTGCCTTCAAGGGGACAAGTCGGCCACACATCACCTTCTGGACAGCCCAGGAAGTGATACTCTCAATAGAACCCATCATGGCCCATCTACCTTTCCCCTGGATGAAATCCCATCCTCCCGAAACCCATCGCGTAGAGATTTCAAAGCAATGGAGCATCAGGTTGTCTTTCCTTAAGTACTACAAAGCTTCAGTAGGTGAATGCAGTTTTAACTCAGAAACCAACAGATGAAACACCAAATGGGGGGATGTAGCTTCAAGGTTAGGTAGAGGAATCCATGGCAGGAATCCTCCCTGGAATCCAGAATCCTCTCCATCATCCTCTTCATCATCCCCAAGGATCCACACAATGTACCATTCACAGACCGTAAAAACACTTGGTAGAGTTATCAGGAGGACAGGTATGCTAGAGAAGCAAGAGTGGGGGAGAAGAGTATGAGATGTAAGCAGGGACTGGAAAAGGAAGCAGAGGACGAGGAGACCTATCAGCAATGATAAGAAAGGGCATATGAGAGTGTACGCATCATAAGCATGGAACACAGCATTTAAAGGTCTTCTCAGTTCACTTGTAAGTTGTGCCGCCGGGGCTGCGTAGTATTGCCTTGCAAAACCCATTTAAAGGTATCCCTTTAAATGATTTTTGCAAGTGGCTTGGAAAAGGCATTGAATGCCTTCTCCAAGCCCTGCTGCCCGTGCGTCTGCCAACACAAACCACACAAAAAACCCTGGCTGGTTTGTGGCAGGTTCATGGGGACTCGTGCGGGCGGGATGGCAGGAACTGAAGTTCGCGAACCACAAACTGGGCCTGGTTCGTGATGAACTTAGGTTCGTAATTCGGTTCCTGCCCCTCCGTATTCTTAACCACTACACCATACTGGCTCATTGAGTTATTGCTGTGATGATAAAATGGAAGAGGGAAAACAATGTTGTAAGATGCTTTGAGTACACAATGGGGAGAAAAGCACAATATAATTTTTAAAAGGAACAAAATATGGACGTGATTGTGTCCACTTTGGGATGGTTTGAAAGATTTTTCCAACGGATCGCTATTTGTGTGTGTGTGTGTTAAGTGCCATCAAGGTGCTTCCAACTTACAGTGACCATATGAATTAATGACCTCCAAAATGTCCTATGATTAACAGCCTTGCTCAGGTCTTGAAAACTGAGGCCCATGGTATCCTTCATTGAGTCAACCCATCTCATGTTGGGTCTTCCTCTTTTCCTGCTGCCTTCCACTTTCCCTAGGATTATTGTCTTTTCCAGTAACTCTTGCCTTCTCATAATGTGACTGAAGTACAGTGTCAAATATACTAGCAAGTTCCTCAAATATTTCAAGTATTTGAATTAATCATTGCTATTTAGGTAATAACTAATTCAAGTAATTGAAATGTTAAGTAGAGGAGTTTGCTGGTATAGTTGAGATTGGTATATTTGATTTTCACACTATTGGCTGGCATATTTTTCCCATTTCAATTGACTGCACTGATTTGAAACATGATGTTCGGTTTAAAATTATTATTTCGTTTCAGTATCTGGAGTCCTGCCTCTCTATTTTCACACTGCTTCACCAACTGCTACTTCCAGTTTCCATTTCTGCTTCATTCGTGGTGATTATTAATTTTCCCCAGGTCCAAACATTTAATTAGTAAAAATTAATAAATATTCTCCCTCTCTCCTCCCGAGCCATCACAGATTTGATTTACTAAAAATCTAAGAGCTGCGGTCCCAAAATACAATTTCTAGAGAGTAAGTGCAATGCGACTCAGTGGGAATTATTTCTCTGTATAAACATGCTTAGGATCACAACTAGAAGAATACTTTCTTCAGCTGCTAAACAGAACAAATGTAAGTGATGTTCACCAGGTGGATAAGGAGGTACGCTTGTTTTTCTCATATGCATCTAGGGTTTTAGAGCTTCATGATATATATGACGATACAGACAATACACACATGATTTCTCTGAAATGAATGCACAACATGTGAAAGGAAGTAGGAAGAAAGCACAGCAGAGCAGCCGAAGGGGGAGTTCCAAGAAAGGACTAAGCTAGATAGCCGTGAGGCTCCCTATGGGGCATCGAACGAATCTAAAGAACATTCTCATATGCATTTCTAATGGCGGAGTTCATTGCATACTCTTAAGAGGACCTCTTTTCAGTGGGGAAATTTCTCCCCGCACAGCGAAGATTTTCAACAAGGCAGAACGTTCGGTTGGGCAGAAACTGAAGCAGTTCACAGTGGAGGTACCTAGCTTGCCATTTATATTCAGGATCCCTAAGTTTATACGCAGCTAGGCTTGAAATATTC
This sequence comes from Gekko japonicus, assembly GCF_001447785.1. Classification (NCBI taxonomy): domain Eukaryota; kingdom Metazoa; phylum Chordata; class Lepidosauria; order Squamata; family Gekkonidae; genus Gekko; species Gekko japonicus. The sequence continues at coordinate 475,050 of NW_015169783.1, read as the reverse complement.
AGCTTCCTTCGTTCACGTCTCTTACACTCACAGACACACAGAGACACACACACACACACGTACAACATTTGCAGTGAATATTATAGATCCCACAGTCCTGATTTTAGCTTCGCATTCCAAAGTGAAAGAAATTCTATTGAAAATAGTAACCCATCAAATTTGAAATGTGCTATTCACCACGCCCTCAGTAGTGCATGTACCACCCCAACAGAAACACAACTCCAACTTTACGAATATTTCTAAAGCAATGCTATTACAAGATCTGAAATAATGATGGCCACACACGTCTACTACAATGCACGTGGACAGTGAAAGATAAGAAATAGGAAAGAGGATAGGATAACACTCTTACAAGCTCTTAAGCGTAACAGTTGGACAGAACAACAAAAGCATTGTCATGGGTCAAAATAAAGATAGCTGAGCATAATTACCGAGAGGGGCATGATTTTTACAAAGCAAGGAGTGATTGCAAACAGGGCTGGTTCCTAAATATTTTATCAGCCCTCCTGGACCCAGCTGGTAGTGGAAGGCACCCAAGAAGGGATGCTAGTCACCAACCACGTGGCTGACGGCTAGGAGCAAGGCAATTGCCTGCGGAGCGTCAGCACACTCCTCCTTGTGGTGCACCGAGCCCTCGTTTGCAAGTCTTGGACAGAGAACCGGGCCCTGCTTGCAAAAGGACAATACGCCAGCCAGGAAAATAGAAAGATGCAGAGGACCAGAAAGAAGAAAGGAATGGAAATCCAGGAAGGAGGCAAGCCTTGCTTGTTGGGAGGGTAACATTTCTCACCTCAAGTGGTGCAGATAAGGTTACTGTGGGAGTACTGAGGCTACGAGGGCGTCTTATCTGAGGCTCACTTAGGTGGTTGCTACTGTTTGACGTCGACCCCGTTGCACCGTCTTCGGCAAGCTATTTGAGGCAAACACAAATTAGCTATGTGCTTTTCTATGGCTGTGCTCTGTCATGGTAAAATATCTCCAAGTGGTACAGTTCAGTGAATTACAAAAGAAGTTAATGTTTTCAATACCACATTCCTCCCTAGAAACAACAGTCAGTGTCACATAGCAAAAGCCCTGCTTTTTAACTATGTTCGCAATACATCCAAAAACGTTAGTTTTAGCATTATGTTTGTCTTTTTAAAAAAAGATTGGTAGTGAAGCATTCAGGAGGATGGCTGATCCATTGCTACTTTTACTAAGATTTGCAAAGGGAGAATTAGGGACAGTTTATACATAATCAAGGAGGAAAAGAAAAAGAAAAACACATGTGAGTCACTCTTCTTCCATAATGGGTCTACTGAGTATCAGTAGCTTGTTAGAAATCAGGAAGTTTGGGTGCGGGCATACTCTTATGTAGCCAGGAAGCATTTGGGGTGCTTCCTGGCTACCTAAGACTGCACCCACGTCCAACTTTTGCAGGAGTCAATTTAATATTGGTTATACTTCACTTCCTGGTAGAGCCCAACTCTTCCTTGTTGTACTAGCAGAGAAGGAGGCCCTCCCCACTACTAGTGGAAGAGACCAGGTGCTGCTACAAGGGAGTAGGTGGAAGGGATTACTCATGAGCATTTTTTTTAACAATTTATATACGCTATAGCCTCCCAGAGATTTTGCAACACATAAACACTGAATCACAGGCTCTTGGGTCAACCCAATCCTCTGTTGTATGAACAGTGTCAACCCTCTTGAGAAAACCCCCCCCCCGTGACAGTACCCCTAACAGCTAATTGCCTAAAAATCATTGTAGGTTTCATGAAGCTGCCTTCCTCTTAAGTCTATCCACTGATCCTTCAGTACTATCTACCCTTAGCAATTGCTCTAGGGCAGAGGTGTCAAACTCATTTGTTACGAGGGCCAGATCTGACATAAATGTCACTTTGTTGGGCTGGGCCATGTGTGCCATAAAATGTAATGCCAGGTACCAGAGAGAGAAACTGTATAAAGGAACCCTGGGCTGAGAGGGTGGGTTCAGAGAAAAACCCACATAGGTGGACTGCAGAGGCAGCAGCGCAGTGCTGGGCAGATGCTCCCACGATGCTTGACTGCTGCTGCAGATGAGGTTGTTCTACCGGGTTGAAGCCACAATGGAGTGGCTCCACTCACTCCCCCCAGCACTCCCTCCTTGGCATCAGTTGCGCGTGGGCCACGTAAGAGCCCTGGACAGGCCACCTCCGGCCCCCGGGCCTTATGTTTGACACCCCTGCTCTAGGGTCTCAGGCAGGGAAAGGTCTTCCCCAGTCCCAGTGACCTGAGATTTTTTCCCACTGGGAATGCCATGCATTTAACCTGGTGTCTCCTGTATGCAAAGCACACGTTCTATCACTGAGGCCAATGTCCCTTACCTCGATTAATTTAGTTTGCTTCCAGATTCCTCTATAGGGAGCTGCCACCCCATGCGACTCCTGTATGCAAAGCACACGTTCTCTCACTGAGGCCAATGTCCTTTACCTCGATTAATCCAGTTTGCTTCCACGTTCCTCTATAGGGAGCTGCCACCCCATGCTCCTTATAATCATGCTTCTGCTCTCTTACCTGGGGTCTAGTCAGCTCACGCACCCTCATTTCACTCATTTCCTGCCTGCTGACTTGTGGCTTAATTGTTCATTGGCACTTATTCTAAGCACACATGAAGCGGCCCCTATACTGAATCAGGCCCTTGCCCCATCAAGGTCAGTACTGTCTACTCAACTGGCAGTGGCTCTCCAGGGACTCAGATCTTCTACACTACCTACTGCCTGGTCGTTTTAGTTGGAGATGCCAGGGACTGAACCTGGGACCTTCTGCATGCAAAGCAGATTCTCTTCTACTGAGCCCTCTGAAACCTACTTCAAAATGTGGTTTTAGATCCTGGTTGTTAAGACGCTGAACTGCAGGCTGGCCACATGACCACGGAAACGTCTTCGGACAGCGCTGGCTCTTCGGCTTTGAAACGGAGATGAGCACCGCAACCCTAGAGTCGGACTCGACTGGCTTTCGAGCAAGGGAACCTTTACCTTTTTTTACAGGAAACACTGATTACGCTTCAGCGGGGTGCTGCTGAACTAGGGTACCAGCAGGACACATTGATTGGGAAAGGAGCACAGCGTGGGAAGTGCAAAAGCATTCCTGGGACTGGCTTCTCAACTGCAGTTAATGACAGTCAAGGATACACTTGTGAATCCTTGAAAAGTTCATGTTTTCCTACCAACTGGAACTTCAGTTAGGGAAACGAAAACAGCCAACTGTGTCCTTCTTCATTTAGTTACCTCTCAGCATATCACCAGATTGCATTGTAAAAGGTAAAGGTAAAGGTTCCCTTGCTCGAAAGCCAGTCGAATCCGACTCTAGGGTTGCGGTGCTCATCTCCGTTTCAAAGCCGAAGAGCCAGCGCTGTCCGAAGACGTTTCCGTGGTCATGTGGCCGGCATGACTAAACACCAAGGCGCACGGAACGCTGTTACCTTCCCACCGAAGTGGTACCTATTTATCTACTTGCAATTTCTTGCTTTCGAACTGCTAGGTTAGCAGGAGCTGGGGCTAGAGACAGGAGTTCACTCTGTCATGCGGCGCACTTGGGTCTCGAACTGCTGAACTACCGACCTTCCACAGCCTGCAGTTCAGCGTCTTAACCACTTGAGCCACCGCAGCTCCTAAGGTTGCATTGACACACCTTAAAAATAAAAAAATGAAGGGTGGATGTGTGTCACCACGTGGGTTCGGGATGTAGAGTAAAACTGACTTGGGTGTGTGCTAAGCAGCTAAAGCCAGCCCTGCATTAGTCAATACGCATCTTTTCAATTAAATAATTTCCCCAAAAGAACAGTCCCCCCCCAGAAGGATTTTGCTTCTGAAAGCCACCAGACAACTGTGCAATGGAAGACTCAAAAGGTTCTGTCATTTTCTCTGAATAGCAAGTGCCATACCTGCATGATGGGCCGAGTCCAAGTTGTGGTTCGATTGTTATGATTGACGTAATAAGTACGTCCCTTTGCATCTTTCCTTTCTTCCCAGCCCGAAGGTAAGCCCGGTGTAGTGTGTACATAGGCCACTGATGGCTGTTTATGCAAGAAATTACCAGAGCGTTATTTTTGCGCCAGCTTGTCATGTTTACAAAACAAATACCTGCAGAAGTAGAGGGGGGAAAATGCTGCGCCTGCTCATCGCCCTTCCCTACTGCAGGCTCAGATACATTCAGTTCGGTTCCATCCTCTGGACCATGGCTGCAAAGCTACAGCCTCCTGATTTTAAAGCTCAGGTAAATCACAAAGCAACCAAATCAACAGGGACTACATACACTGTCCTGCGATGAAAGTACCTTTATTAAGAACATAGGAGAAGCCATGTTGGATCAGGCCCATGGTCCATCCAGTCCAACAGTCTGTGTCACACAGTGGCCAAAAATACCAGGTGCCATCAGGAGGTCCTCCAATGGGGCCAGAACTCCAGAAGACCTCCCACTGTTACCCCCCCCCCCCAACCTCCAAGAATACAGAGAACCACCGCCACAGACAGAGCACCTTGTGGCTAAGAGCCACTGATGGACCGCTGGTCCATGTTTATCCAATCCCCTCTTGAAGCTGTCTGTGCTTGTAGCTGCCACCACTTCCTGTGGCTGTGAATGCCACGTGTTAATCACTCTTTGGCTGAAGAAGTACTTCCTTTTACCTGTTCTAAGCACATTAATTTCATTGAGTGCCCACGAGTTCTTGTATTGTGAGAAAGGGAGAAAATACTTCTTCCTCTACCTTCTTTAGCCCATGCATAATTTTGTAAACTTCTGTCATGTCACTCCTCAATTGTCATTTCTCCAAGGTAAAGAGCCCTAACCTCTTTAAACTTTCTTCATAGGGAAGGTGCTACATTCCTTTAAACCATTTTAGTTGCCCTTTTCTGCATCTTTTCCAATGCTATAATATCTTTTTAATAGCACTGGAAACCCTTGCAGAGGGCCGGATATTAAATAAATAAATAAGAACAGGAGCAGCAAAAGAATATAAACAGTGTAATGCACAGCAGCTATGAGCATCAAATTCTTTTTACTGTCATCAACTAGCTTTGCTACTTTTGTATAAAGGGTAATTTTTGTTTCTGCTCCCACACATGCAGATGATGACATGAGCCCAGGCAGACGGCAAAAGCAGGAAGTCTATGGAGACCTTGGTGGGTCACCATGCATGATTAGTGTCTATCTTGCCGGTCTACTGGCTATGAACATCCAAATCTGAGCATGTTCTTGAATAACCAAGGGAGGGACAGTGGAACACATGAAGCTGACTTACACTGAACCAGACCATGGGTCCACCATGAACCAGACCATGGGTCCACCAAAGTCACAATTGTCTACTCAGACTGGCAGCGGCTCCCCAGGGATCTCAGGCAGAGGTCCCCCACATCACCTGCTTATGGCCCTTATTAACTGGAGATGCTGGGGATTGAACCGGGGACCAAAACATGCTAAGCAGATCCTCAACCACGGAGCCACAGCCTCTCCGCCTAGTTATTGAACAACTAGGGTTTAAAGCGGTTTGAACACAAGAACATTTCGTGTCCTCTTATGAACAAGGCTTCTTGTGTTGGCCACTGGAAGATGAAACTGGTGCCAGGGCCAGAGACTGCCAATGTCTTAAGGATTCTTCACATGTGATGGTTTCACTACAATGGAAGTAAATTCTGTGCAGAAGAAAAGGCTTATGGATCACGTGTGTGATAAATGTACAAACAGCTATTTGCTGTTGGAATGCACAGTGGAAAAGCCACGGCATTGGGGGAAAGAAGAACACCTCCCCACTGTTAAGGGACAGATTCTGTTGAGCCCCACTGTGTTTACTGAGCTTTTCACTGGATGCTAGCTGTACTGCTAAGGTATCTCCCTACAACCAGCAGACTTACAATGCAATTCTAAGGAGGGTTACAGTCTTCTAACCAGGGCCTTAGAAGGGTGTAACTCTGCTTTCAGTTGCATTGTTAGAAACTGGATACACATGAAACTGCCTTATACCCTTGGTCCATCAAGGTCAGTATTGTCTACTCAGCCTGGCAGCGGCTCTCCAGGGTCTCAGGCAGAGGTCTCTCACATCCCCTACTGCCAGATCCCCTTTTATTTGGGATGTCAAGGACTGAGCCAGGGACCTTTTGCGGGCAAAGCAGAGGCTCTTCTACTGAGCCACAGCCCATCCCCAGAACTGTCTGGACATTGTCTGGGGAGACCAACCAGTGTTTAACATCTGCACGGTGAACCTGGAAATAACTGGAATGCTCACAAGCCAAAAGGATTACAATGCTGCTAAGAATTACAGATACTATAGCATGATATGAGAGTTTTGCTGCCAATGCAAGAATGCCTGGATCAGATGTACTACTTCATGCTAGAAGGAAAATATAGAAGGTTCCACCATTGATAGGCTCTAGCCCATGTCACTGCCTACCTATGGCAATAAATGTGTTAGGGTTTGATCCAAAGATGGGTTTCTGTCAACTGAAGGCACTTACATCAACTGAACAGAACTTATCTGCCTCCTCTCTTCCCACTGCAGGCCGCTGAACTCCCTGAAATGATCCCCTATGCTCCAATTTTGAGGATAAGTGATCGACTGTACAACGCAGAGATATTAAAAAAATTTCTTTGATAACAGTGGGTTGGATCTAGCCAGCTTTTTAGCTCAGTCTAGTCCAGTTCTCCTTAAGACAGCCATTGTCCCATATGGCTTTTATCCATGCAGGTCTCATGATCTCCAGAACTTTTCTGGGGGGACAAAGTGGCCCTCCTCTTTTTACAAGTAGAAAGATCTGGCTGGATCCAACCCAAAATCTGAAAGAGATACATTTTTCTTCTGAGCCAATATAAAGTGGTTATATAAAGGAATGCAAGTTGTGAGAATGGCACTGGCTTCATATTAAAGACAGAAGAGATGAAGAAGAAGCCAGAGAGGCCTGGGAAACAGAATGACATTTATAAATCAAGCCATGCAGCATTGCATGAAATCAGTCTGAAAACCAAGGCACGCTATGTGCTTTGGTGGCGTCTAACTTAACTGCAATCATAAAAATTTCTTCTGAAGACATGTTCACTGATCTAAGTTAAAAAAAAGAAGCTCCACTAATATCAGATTTATGGAGGAGATTAAAATATTAATGGGAAATATTATTTTAGCAGACTTCAAGGTAAAATTACAATGTGTGAGACATCAAAGTGTTTTGCTCCAATGTCACCGTCAGCTGTTTGCTGTTTGAGGGACATCCGCCTGCATTAATTCTGCCTGCAAAGCACAACCCTTGAAAAATAGCTCTTTGGGTTTCTTTGCCTATACACAGTTTTAAGTTAACTGGGAAAATGTTTTCGGTAACTGGGGAGCTTTTGCATCACAACCTTGCAAAATCCAAGCCCCATTCTGGCAAGTCGAAAGATAAATAGCAAAACTATAAATCATAAAGTTTTGGCTAGAAGATCAGCACTCGGGGCTTTTTGAGGGAAAGGGACATAGGTCACTAAAGTTGGTAGAACAAACAGCTTGGATTAATTCTTTAAACAAAAGTTAGCCAGGAGGCAAAGGCTTCCTGCTTTGCCTCTCAACCACCTGCTCCTGCAAATACCATCCTCAGCACAAGTGTAAAAATTACCAAGGGGAGAACTTTGTATTGGCTGTTATTTTTGTGAAGACTCAACCGGTCTAAACTGTCCAATCAGCACTGGGCCTAACTTCATTGTGGATCCACCGTCAGTGAGTTACATTTGGTCCACTGGATCCCCAGAGCAGAGAAACTGCCAACACACCTTGAAATTAACAACACACCAAGTCGACACACCTTGTTGTTAACATTTTATCAGCTTTGGTTATGTGGACTGTCTGACTATAGACCACTTCATTATCTAAGGTTAGTTAAGGTCTACCAAACCAGGATCTGAGACCATGGTCTGAAGTTCATTTATTAAGTGCAGATAAGTCTTCATGGTTACTTGTTCCATAGCAAGCCCCTTGCACATTCACCAGCTACAGTGACATCTGGGCAGAGCAAAGACAATGCAACCAGCAACAATGTTCCCTCTAAGCTGTGGAGTCTTGTGAGCAAAAATTCTACTTTCTGAGCTCCTGGCATTAAAATTGTGAGCGAGCGATTTGGCTACTGCATATGTTAGTTTGCTCTGGAGCCATCCTTCCTGAGCTAAGACAAAAATGGGTGAGCCGGAGGCTAAAAAACTGAGCTAGCTCACACTAACTCAGCTTAGACGGAACACTGACCAGCACCCACCATGGCAAAAAACGGTTTGAATGGTTGTCTGGTAGCCAAATACTGGCTTCTTCAATTGGCTGCACCTCAGATATACCAGGATTTTACATTGTGCCTGGACTGAGCCCTTGCGTCGGAAATTCTGGCTGCTAGATCTGTACGGCGTAGAGAATGGCAGAGTCTCACTGCATAAAAGCAGAGGCCGGAAATAATGAGGTGGCTGAGAAATAAAACAAAGCCATTGCTGGCTATTCAAATAACCGGGACCTTTTGTTTCTGATAAGGGGCCTATTAAAATCTACAGGATGCAAAGACTGAAAGCCAATAAGGTCACATTTTCCATGGCTGTGAAATGAGCTCGCTCTGTCATCATCCCTTGCTTCCCCTTTCCCCTCCAATTAGAAGTGAGTCGGTATGAATGGAAGGTGCTTCAGAAATCCAGTGAATGAACCGCAATGGACTACAGAACGAGAGGGCAGCGACCCCCCCCCCGAGTTCACAACAGCAGCCTCATCACACTTTTGCAAATGAAAGGCTTCCTTAGTAACAGAACAGAACATCCCTCGACCTCTGCTGCTTTTTGCAGAGTCCATACCCATTTTTCATATTAAATACCGTTGAGAATGTTCAAAGAATTCTTTAAAGGCATGACTCCTAAAATGCTTAACTGTATTTTTCACTACTCATCTGAAAGAAGGGGGGGGGGAGTGCCTAGGTAGCCACTGAAGATATTTGGAATCCACTAAGTTACAACCTGCATCGATACGGTGCTGTGAAGCCATTTGGTGAGCAAGTTCAGAAGATGTTAGAGAAAGTACTACACACTTCGGGTAGAAGAAGGATTGGATTTATAACCTGCCCTTCACTCGGAGTCTCAGAGCGGCTTACAAACTCCTTTCCCTTCCCCTCCCCACAGCAGACACCCTGTGAGAATAGGTGGGGCTGAGAGAGCTCTGACGGAAACTGCTCTTTTCAAAAACAGCTCTGACAGAACCACGGCTTGCCCAAGGTCATCCAGCAGCTGCGAGTGGAGGAGTGGGGAATCAAACCCGGTTCTCCCAGATTAGAGTCCGCGCACTTAACCACTACACCAAATGGAGGCTAACAGGTCCCAAGCATCAACAGTGACATGTTGCTCAACCCCTTTTTAAGATGCTGGGCCCTTGCTTGCCCCCTCCAATCCAGAGAGTACAGCTGTCACTCCTAATTTCTGCTTAGTAGTTAGGCCCCTATTTGCCTATGTTGCTTCTTCCGGGCCCTTTCTAACCACTTACGTGGCATGGGCCATGATAATGGACACTGTTGAGTGCTTTCCCATCCTTTTCCATGCACTTCAGCTGTCCTCCAACTGAGGTTCCCAGATACGCCCTATCTCGGCTTGCCAACTTCAGGTTGGGAAACTTCTGGGTATGGTGGTGGGGGGAGCCCGAGTGACCTTGGAAAGATATAATGCCGTAGAATCCACCCTCCAAAGCGGCCACTGATCTCTGTACTCCAGATAGAAGTCGTATTTCCAGGAGATCTCAGGACCCCAGCTGGAGGCTGCAAACCCAGGCTCTGACTTAATCCACATCCCACCCCAGCTTTGCAGGTCCTCAGGTTGGTTTCAAGTGACCTGAATCTCCGCACACTCATTCCAACAGATTACAGCCAAAGCTTGTGGCCATTAACTTCACTCTGGAATGAATGATGACTCGCAGGGAACGCGTTCTGCCTAAATGCTTGTCCTTCTGGAACACAGTCTGCAGGCCAGTTTCAGCTGTTATTAAGGGTGAAATTCTAACTCGAAGAAGAAGGTGGGCCTCCACATTCTGGAACCTGTTGTCGTCTATTTGATTGACGAAGGGAGCTTTGACTCTCCAGAGCTCATATCTTGGAAACCTTGCAGGTCTCAAAAGTAGCTGTTCTACTGCGGGCCAACATGGCTACCCTCTGAAACTATTTAATAGTGAGTGTGCATGTATAATCTTTTGATTCAAATGAAATTAAAAAGTCCCGGATTTCTAAACATTTCTATCGTTTTTGGTTAATCCTGACCTCAAGACAACAATAACTGGGTAGGCCATGACTGTAGGGTTGCCAAGTCTATCTTCGCCGGGAGCGGGGGGCTCCCGGCCAGTGTCTTGTGCACGCACGCCGCACGCACGTCACCCGGAAGTGACGGGAGGACGCCAGGCACGCTGGGGGCGGGGCCACGGCCATACAAGGGGAAATCATAGAGTTTTCCCTTGTATGGCCGTGGCCCCGCCCCCAGCGTGCCCGCGTCACTTCTGGGTGACACGCACGTCAGGGAGGAGTTCCCCACTGGGGGACGGGGCCACGGCCATACAAGGCGTGCCCACGTCTCTTCCGGGTGACGTGCACGTCGGGGTGGAGTTCCCCCCTGGGCCCGATCCGGCAGCGGTGGGGAACGGGCCTCTGGGGCGGGGTTTTCCCCGCCCCCCGGGGGGACTTGGGATCCCTACATGACTGTGGCGGCAGAAAGTTCCATCGAGTCACATCGAAGTATGATGACCCTGTAGGGTTTTTAAGGCAGATGTTTAGAGGTGGTTTGCCATTGCCTGCCTCTGTGTAGTGACCCTGCTTTTCTTTGGTAGTCTCCCATTCAAATGCTAACCAGAGCCAACCCTGCTTAGCTTCCAAGATACCTAACAAGACCGGGCTAGCTTGGGCAATCCAGGTAGGCCGTCCTGCCCCAAAGTCCATCTCTGGTTCTTAACTAGTTGTTGTTGTGTTTTTGTTTTTTGCACAACGTGTTGTGGCGCTCCCAAGAACTGAAAGAATTAATTTAAATAAATCCTATATATTTTAGAAGCGATCTACAGAAATAGAAGAGGCGAGTGCTCCAACTGTTGTCAAAAAATAATATCATATAGGTACCCAAAACAGTTACCCTCAACATGGTATCAAGGCCTTGTCACATAAGTATAGGAGGTATGGTGGGGAGGAGAGAACGGGTGTTCCCCAAAAACATGATTTGCGGCAAATGCTGGGGAAAAGGCTTTTTTTTTTTCCATAACAGAGACACAGCAGGGAAATATGACATATGTACATCCCCACAAGCAAATAGTTTCTAGCACAGAATAATTTTTCAACCTAGATAAGGTTCGCTTTCTGAAACGAAGACAAGAGAAGAGAAAAAGCATGAGATCTGAGTGACAGAGAAGGATATTTTTCGGCTCGATAAAAGCGTTATTACCGTTGACTCTTCACCACCTGTGACCGTTGAAGAACGAGCTCTCCTAGATGGACCGCTTGGCTGTTGAACAATAATTAATGTTAGAGTTATGGGGTGATCAGGAATGAAAGTCATGGATTAGTTGCATGTCTTCAGCACAAGAGACAAAAAGCCATTTTTTAATATGTTGGTGAAGCACTGAGTCAACTTCGCAACCAAGGAAAGAAGCTATAGATCATTGATAACAAGGCCATGTTACCTCTTACAGTAATTCAGTATGATAGGACCAGAATCCTGATCCCAAATACATCTTAGTAAACGCAATTTCAGAACAGAGTTGTATGCCTGTGATGTCACACCAGTGTACTGTGTGTACACCTGCAGAACTTGCATACTGGGATAAGCACATAAAGGCGAGATCCAAACCAATAATTAAAATCCGTTCCTTTCCTTTGAACAGAATATGTAGAACTGATATACAAAGAAGATGCTGAAGTACATAGAGATTCAGAGTGAAGTGGCTTCTTTTTGGTTGCTCACAGGTGCAAAAGCCTTGAAAAGAATATGGCCGAAAAGCAAGGTGCCAGTCTTCATAGTTTTCTGTTAATTGTGCTGGAATTAATTAATGGTGCATATCAGGAAAAAGAGAGAGCGTGTGTGTGCAAGCATGTGCAGGGAAAAAGAAGATAAGAGCATGGTTGGTAACAGAAGAGAAATGACAGAGTTTGTTATAGCAGGTTGGTCATATCCAGTAGTCCCAAAGATAATATTTCTGATTTAGTTCTGCTGAATTCTGACAGAGTTCAATGTAATTGATATTCAGAAAAAAAAGGTTTAGAACTAATTCTTTATCATGCAATCCCTTATTTTACTAAGTTCTCGTGCAAGCCAACCCTTTCTGATAGTAGGAAAAGAATGTTACAGTGCCACAATTAACCCTGTTTTATAAAAGGAAAGAGCTGATACTGGGGCCATATTCCAGAGAACTACTAGCTTGTTATGACCTGATCTGTGTGTTTTTGTTTTTTTTAAAAAAAAACAACACTTCACGAGTCTCTGAAATTTCAAAAGCAGTTGCCAGTTTGTGGGTGGGAACACAGCAGCCACTGCACCCAGTCACAAACTCCTGGTAGGTGCATGCAGGGCTCTTTTTGTAGAAAAAGCCCAGCAGGAACTTATTAGTATAACAGGTCACACCCAACAGCAGAAACTCATTAGCATATTGGGCCACACCCCTGACAGCACAGCTCATTAGCGCATTAGGCCGCACCCCCATGTTTCCAGAAGTGTGGTCATCCAGCCACACCCACCTTTTGCTTGTTATTCTGTTTACCTTGTTTGTTGTCAAAACCCAGGGCTTTTTTTGTAGCAGGAACTCCTTTGCATGTTAGGCCACACACCTCTAATGTAGCCAACCCTAATGAGTGTCTGCTGTTGGGTGTGGCCTATTATGCTAATGAGTTCCTGCTGGGCGTGGCCAACTTGGGAGCCAGCCGGAACTCCGTTCCTGTGCGTTCCTGCCCAAAAATAGCCCTGGGTGCATGCAAACTGCATTGTTCAGGTGTCCCCAAGCTTTTTTTTAATGCTGTGGGTACCTTTGGAATGTTGAGACAGAGTCGCGAAGGCCACCCTAAAATGGCTGCTGTAGGAGGTGGAGCCAAATGCAATACCCCCCTTCCCTGTTTTGCAGCCATGAGAAATCCTTTTCATTTAAATGAGGAGAGCTGATAGAAAGCTCTTCCTTGAAATGGTTCCTCCCAGTTTCTGAAAAGCTTGGCAGCCACAGGCCCCATTGCCCCCGTGAGCTCACAGTGGGGAACCCTATCATAGTGGGGAACCCTATCATAGTTCTTTGGATTATGGCAGAATACAAGACTAGAATAGGTAACACCACAGAACAGTAAGAGTGCCAATATATTGTTAGTATGCAGAAAACAAAACAAAACAACACAAAGCACCCTCACCCAGGAATCAAAAACCTATCTGGGAAACGGAACATAAGAACATAAGAGAAGCTAATGTTGGATCAGGCCAATGGCCCATCCAGTCCAACACTCTGCCACACAGTGGCCAAAAATACCAGGTGCCACCAGGAGGTCCAGCAGTGGGGCCAGGGCACTAGAAGCTCTCCCCACTGTTGCCCCCCCCCCCCCAAGCACCAAAAAGACAGAGCATCACTTGCCCCAGACCAAGAGTTCCTACCTATACCTTGTGGCTAATATCCACTGATGGACCTCTGCTCCATATGGCATATTTTCCAGTGAAATCATTCTGATAATGGCTCCACTGATTGGTACAGACCACACTACTAAATATGTGACTACCAGTCTTAACAGGTTGGGGTAAAACAAAAAAGAAGAAAACTAATTCGGGAATTTCTGACTTTTTGTTTTGAGTTCTGCTTCTGTTCTTTGATGCATCCCTTATAATACACGAGTGTCCCCATTAATCTCTTAAGTAGCTCTTTAACCATACACAGGACTAATATATCCCACGACCCCTTCTACAGGAGAAACCCCCAGCCTGAAATCGCAGGATACCTGAAAACTGCCGAGTTTCATCCGGCCACCATACACAACTGTCACTTTATGGGGTTTCACATGTCTCCAATCTGTCCCCAGAACCACCTCTCTCTAGGATCTGTCCTCTCTGCCTACCTTTGATGGTGCGACATTGCCTCTAGTCAGTGTATGACTGGAATTGTAACTGAAATAATTTCGACAGGGGAAGGCAACACTGACTCCACAACAATGAAAGTCACAGTCGATACACAGAACAGGAGATTATTTTTTTTAATAATGAGAGAAGAGAAATAAATAAACGCATTCTACTTACCAGTGATAAGAGGGACTGCTCAGCAACTGCCTCGGTTACGCTGCAAGATCTTAACCTTGCTGAGGGATCTCTTTGCTGAGGGAAACAAGACAAAACAGTGAACCATTAATTTTTTTTTACTATTTTGTGTAATTTACCCACTGAAAACATGTCAAGCTTAACGCTGGATATTCTGTCTTCTATCCAGCAGCACCGCCACGTGGCCCGCTCTTCTGCTCACCGCCACGTGCTCTAGTCATGGCTGCCGCTCCGGGACAGATCTCCACGTTTGACCCTGCCCATCCCAAGCTATGGGAATCCTGGGTCGAACAGCTAACCCATTTCTTTAAAATCCAGAAAACGACGGACGTCGATCTGAAGAAATCATGGCTCCTGAGCACGTGTGGCGTCGCTACAATACGGCTAGCAAGGAGCCTCATCGTCCCGAAGAAGATGGAGGAAGCCATCTACGACGACCTGATCAAGGCCCTGAACGGCCCCTTTGGAAGGTGGACTCAATGGCATTAATACTCCATTGAAGTCCCCTGCCTCCCCAAACACCGCCCTCCTCAGGCTCCATTCCCCAAATATCTAGGTATTTCCCAGTCTGGAGCTGGCAAACGAAAAGGGACCCCAGACTTCCTTGGTGTTCTCCCATCCAAATACTAACCAGTATAGCCAACCCTGATTAGCTTTGTTTCCTGGATCTGACAAGATCAGGCTAGCCTGGGCCATCCAGGTCGGGGCAGAGGAAATACAGAAACATTTTAACGATGGGAACAACAAACGTTGTCAACGGTTTGCACCCAGTGAATCACTCCCCCATCCCCCACAACTGCAATTTTGAGGATAATCATTACTTTCCTCAAAAGGCTCCCTTAAGAATGACTGAGATAATGTATGTAAAGCACTTCTAATATTTAAGAGTTACGGAGGAAGGGTTCGATCCAGCACAACAGCCATTGTGTATGTGGAAGGGCACAGTAGGAGTAAAAGGTTTCACAGATTTCCCCTTTCACACTGCACCCCCTTGAGTGGCATCCCACATCATATCCAAGGGTACGCTTACCCTCCAGAGCAGCTTTTCAGTGGGTACATGGAGCTGTAGTTAGAAGGGATAGGTGGCAAAAATCTGTATCTGTAGGGATCCCGTTTTCCCTTGTATGGCTGTGGCCCCGCCCCCAGCGTGCCTGGCGGCCTCCCGTCACTTCCGGGTGACGTGCGCGCGGTGCGCGCTTTGCATGCGCACACGCACACACACAAGATGCCGGTCGGGAGCCCCCCGCTCCTGGCAAAGATACACTTGGCCACCCTATGTATCTGTGATCATTCCACTCTGGATCTAAGCGAGTTGTTTTTCCCTTACACACATTATTTATTTAGAACATTTATTTGCCACCTCTCCAAAGCCATCATATAAATCACAATGCCCTCAGTGGCGTAACCACAGGAACTCACAGAATCCAGCTCTTTCCTGTGATCAAAAAGAGGAAACGTCTTACAGACATCCCTGCTCCCGCCTCATGCATGGTGAAGCCTCCATTTGGCACTGGATTATCAGCCTGTTACTCGTGCCAAACAGAAAACCCATTCTTCCTTCTCCATCCATTTGTTTCTTTTGTTTCTCTTTCCTTTCCGGGCCTGTTTGGAGGTTATTTTCCCCCAGGGACTGTCTCTAGTAGGAGAGTTTAAAGCTTGCTCTTATTTACAAGTAAGGCCGCTCTCAAATTACAGTTTCATGACATTCTCCTTTAGGGGAGAGGTGAATTTGACTGGAGTGGCTCAGTGTCTACCAGGCAAACTGGCTGGAAAAATCCTCTTTCCGTTCTGTGCCCCCTTTTCTGTGGATAATAGATTGATTCTTTATAGGATTGTTCTAGTGACCTACTGTTAAATTTGTTGTCAAGTGATGACAAGCAGGAGCTCAGGCTGAGGTGCTATACTTCCTAGGCTACCCAAAGATATTTATTTTATTATATTTATAGCAAGCCTTGTTGCTATCATAGAACTCCATAAGGTGTTCATAGAACAATCCCCAAGAGGTCTCCCTTACCAGTATTTTTTTGGTTTTTTAAAGCCGAAAACAAATTAGAGATTCTTTTCGGCTACTGATATAGCTGAGCCTGAATAAAAGCTGGTATTATTCAGCTTTTATTCAGGCTTGGCTTGGAGAAGGCATTTAAAGAAACTGCGGTCTGTTAAAATACCTCCTGATTTCACTTGCTGAGTCGTGTGGCGGTGGCGGCCACTCGCTGTGGTGGCACGGCTTGGAGAAGGCATTTAAAGGGGGTCTTGGAGAAGGCATTTAAAGGATGGGGGCACCTTCTTTGGAGGCCCATAGAATTGGACCCCCGGTCCAATCTTTTTAAAACTTGGGTGTTTTTTTAGGAGAAGCACCAGCAGCTATGTGGCAAATTTGATGTCTCTAACCAAAAAAACCCCAGCCCCCAAGAGCCCCAAATACCCCTGGATCAATTCTCCATTATACCCTATGGGGACCACTGACTATAATGGTCCTCATAGGGTAAAAAAAATTGGTTATTTCCCGAATCTGAATCCCATACCGCT
Organism: Gekko japonicus; assembly: GCF_001447785.1. Classification (NCBI taxonomy): domain Eukaryota; kingdom Metazoa; phylum Chordata; class Lepidosauria; order Squamata; family Gekkonidae; genus Gekko; species Gekko japonicus. The sequence continues at coordinate 458,286 of NW_015169783.1, read as the reverse complement.
ATTGGGATTTGGAAATGTCGATATTTTCGGGTTCAAGATACCCCGAACCCCACCAAAAATGTTTTCTTTTTTTGCACACCCCTAGCTACAAAGATAAAATGGAGGCGGGGAGAACAACAACAATTACAGCGTTGTAAGCTGTTTTGGGGAACAAAGGAGAGTATAAATATCCAAATAAATAAATAACTTAGGGATTTTGAGATGGGGAAGGGGGAGAAAGGAGGCCTGCCTTGGGGAATATGGGCTCTTCCTATAGTCTCATGCCTGAAGTGTCCAGAATGAAACACTGTCTGAAACCTACAAGATCAGGTGCTTTGTGCCCAGGACTGTTAGATCCCAGTTCTCTAAACCAGCTGTCTTTAGCAAAGGTTGCCTGCCCCGTTTTCAGACTGAGAGCATCTTAGGGGTCCTTGAAGGCCTGAAGGATTCTTATACATTAAACATCCTGAACAAACTGGGAGAAGGTGGGATGGGCTCAGGAGAAGCAGGATGATGTGTTCCAGATGTGCTTTGAGAACAGGTTTGCCAACTGCCAGGTGGTACCTGGAGATCTCCTGCTATTAGAATTGAACTCCAGATGACGAAGTTCAATTCTCTTAGAGAAAATGGCTGCATTGGAAGGTGGACTCTATGGCATTATACTCCGCTGAGGTCCCTTTCCTCCCCAAACCCGCCCTCCCCAGGCTCCGCCACCAAAGTCTCCAGGAATTTCCCAAACCACAGCTGGCAACCCTGTTTGGGTGGCTATAAGCCAAACACCCAACCCTGTTTGGGTGGCTATAAGCCAAACAGGTTGGAGTAATGGCTCTGGATCAACCCTACGAAGTTCTCTGACATGTTGGAAAGGTCATTTACAATGTATGTGCAAGCTAATTTAAAATCTCCATATCAGAGACTTGCGTAGTTGGACAGCTTGGACCACATTTCAGCAAAACCTTAAATATTTAACTTTTAAGGGGTTTCACTCTCCAACCGACAGAATATGATTAACGGGGCAATTATTATTTCCGACAGGTCTTAACTTTAATCAAAAGCGATGAAGTCTCTTTGAAGGGGTTATTAGATCCATCTGAGGAATACAATACACAACCTGCATAAGAAACAGGAAACATGGGATACTCTAACTACAGCCCTGCTTATGCCTCTGAGGGATACGCAAATGACTCTGTTAGGATGCTCCAATTTTTCACACAGTAGCCACAACAATAAAGGATATAACGTATCTCCCTATCTCTTCAATCTACGTGCATAACATATCATACGGAAAGCTGGATTGGATTTATTTAGATGAAGGTGGTGTGAAAACTGGTAGAAGGAACATTAACAATTTGAGATACGCAGATGACACCACATTACTGGCAGAAAGGCCCGAAACGACTGCTGATGGTTAAGGGAGAAAGTGCCATAGCAGGATTGCAGCTGAATGTCAAGAAGATAAAAGTAATGACTACTGGGGAATTACACAGTTTAAGGTTGATGATGATGAAGAAACTGAAATGGTTCAAGATTTTCTACTCCTTGGCTCCATCGTCAGCCAAAAGGGAGACTGCAATCAGGAAACCAGAAAGAGGCTGAAACTGGGAAGAGCAGCCATGAAGGAGCTAGAAAAGATTCTGAAGTGTAAGGGTCTGTCGCCGGAGACCGAGATCAAGTTAATTCATGTCCAAAGCTGTGGAGTCTTGTGAGCAAAAAATTCTACTTCGTGAGCTACTGGCATTAAAGTTGTGAGCAGGTGATTTGGCTGCTGCATTAATTAGTTTGTTCTGGAGCCCTCCTTCCTGAGCTAAGGCAGAAATGTGTGAGCCGGAGGCTAAAAAAACTGTGAGCTAGCTCACACTAACTCAGCTTAGAGGGAACTGTCAGAGTATTCCCCAATACTATGTATGGGTGTTGAAGAAGAAGAGTTGATTTTTATACCCCCCCCCTTTCTCTACCTTAAGGAGTCTCAAACTGGCTTACTATCGCCTCCACACAACAGGCACCTTGTGAGGCAGGTGGGGCTGAGAGAGTTCTTTATTTTTAATTTTTTGGGGTGTGTGAAAATATGTGCATGTGTGCATGTGTGTGTGTGTGCACCTGGAAGTTATGGCAACTAGGGTTGCCAAGTCAGAAACTTACCGGAGCGGGGGACTCCCGGCCGTCGTCTGGAGCGCGAGAGAGTTTTCCCTCGGAGGGTCCTGGCCCCACCCCCAGCGTGCCCAGCGTACCCGCGTCACTTCCGGGTGACGTGCACGTGGGGGTGGAGTTCTCCCCGGGGCCCGATCCGCCGCCGGCGGGAAACAGGCCTCTGGGGCGGGGGTTTCCCCGCCCCCGGGGGGACTTGGCAAGCCTAATGGCAACTGGTGACTGACTGTGCGTGCACCTGGAAGTCATGGCGACCTCTGGTGACTGACCCCTACTGGGGGTCTGGAGGATATTCAGAGAGGCGGCTGAATAAAGCTTGCCCCTGCCTCCCACCTCTGGTATTTCAATAAGGTCTCCCATCCAAATACTTGCCAGAGTCAACGTTGCTCAGATATGATGAGATTGGGCTTGCCTGGCCTATCCAGGTCAGGGCGGGCTGAGAGTGTCTTGAGGGAACTGTGACTGGCCCAAGGTCACCCAGCAGGCTTCATGTGGAGGAGGAGTGGGGAATAAAACCCGCTTCTCCAGATTAGAGTCCACTGCTCTTAACCATTACACCACACTGGCCCTCACCACACTGGACTACGGAGAAGGCGGACAGGAAGAAAACGGATTCATTTGAAATGTGGTGTTGGAGGAGCATTTTACAGGCTGCAAAAAAGACAAATAAGTGGGTTCTAGATCAAATCAAGCCTGAATTCTCCCTAGAAACTAACATGACTAAACTGAGGGCTATCGCACTTTGGTCACATTACAAGAAGACATGAGTCACTGGAGGTGGCGGCGGCTACAAGAATGGACGGCTTCAAGAGGGAATTAGATAAGCATATGGAGCAGAGGTCCATCGGTGGCTATTAGCCACAAGGTATAGATAGGGACTCTGGGGCAAGTGATGCTCTGTCTTCTTGGTGCTGGGGGGGGGGCAACAGTGGGAGGGCTTCTAGTGTCCTGGCCCCACTGCTGGACCTCCTGATGGCACCTGGTATTTTTGGCCACCGTGTGACAGAGTGTTGGACTGGATGGGCCATTGGCCTGGTCCAGCATTGGCTTCTCTTATGTTCTTATGTTCTTAAAAGACAATGCTAGGGAAAAAGTTGAAGGAGGCAGGAGAGGAGGAAGACCCAACATGAGATGGATGGACTCGATAAAGGAAGCCACAAAGGCCCTCAGTTTGCAAGACTGGAGCAAGGCTGTTAACGACAGGACTTTTGAGGGGACATTGATTCATAGGGTTGCCATAGGTCAGAAGTGATTTGACGGCACTTAACACACACACACAGCCACAATGGTAATGCGAGAAATGTGTTACATTAATCTACCAGTATTTCACTACTGTCCTCTTTGACGATCCCAGAAACAGGTAAATGAAAACATTTTCTAGATCTAGACCACTGTGGGTTGGGACCAAAAAGGAAGTTGCGACTCCCTTGCAGGTGGCTATGAAAGACGGTCTCTTGGCTCAGTAATACAATAGATTTATGAATACAAAACATGGAAAAAATAGAATATAAAACCGGTTTGGTGCTGACTGATGGGAAATTCTTGGTTTTTATATATACTGTTGGGGGTGGGGACAGTATCTCTCTTTGTATCAGTTGCTGGGGAGAAAAGGGTGGGAGGATACTCTCACGGTCATCCTGCTTGTGGGTTTTCTAGAGGCAGGTGGTCGGCTGCTGTGCGAACAGAATGCTGGACTAGGTGGGCCTTTGGTTTAATCCAGCACAGCTCTTATGTTCTCAGCAGCACAGAGTTACTTTGCAAGCAGGTCCTTAAAAGTACAGTAAAACTTAGAAATGGGTCCTGAAAAGTACAGTACGTTTAGAAAGGAGTCCTGCTGCAAAACGCTTGAGAGCCCCCGTCCTAGGTTATTATGAACAGAGCTATCTCCTGCTCCCCCCTTTATGGAACTGTCACTGAAACAGGGATGTACGATCTAGTGGTATTCAAGTAATCAAAGCATTTCACCCTAAGTGAGATGCGACATGCACGTTTGCTCAACATTTTTAAAGCCTTGTTTAGGCTCCCTGTCTCCTGAACAACAAAAGGCAAGCAGACGATAAGCTGACGATAACGCTTCGCTTCCTGTATCCCAGTCAATGTTTACGATGTTTTCCCCCAATTAAAAGAGTCTAGTGGTACTGTTATCCCCACTGATTTCATTAGCCTACCCACATTCATCATGGCCTACAAAACACGTGCTGAGTTCAGAAAACACTGACAGATTGCTCCTAATTACTCCGTTCTGATCACAAATTATCTAGTTGCACCCTTGCGCAGTTGACCCCCAAGGAGCTCGGCTGCAATCAGGATTTGAGAATTTAATCAGTTAAAATGTCTGTGAAGTTTAAAGAGCCCTTTCATTTGGATACCTGTCTACCAGGAATTAAAAGGGCACTTTCCATGTACAGTTTTACACATTTATCTCAATGACGCACTTTGGGGGAAAAACACTGTGGTGTTATATGAGGAAAGCCTACAGCACATTATACCTCAAACAGAATGAGTTTTTTCTCCCAGGCAACTGAGATTTACAAAAGATAGATATACTGTATATGCAGGACAATTTTGATAATGTTGACTCAGAGGTAAGTCCTAACGGATGCAGCTAGACTTCCTTCCTGTCGGGTAAGAACATAAGAACATAAGAGAGAACACAAGAGACGCCAATGTTGGATCAGGCCAATGGCCCATCCAGTCCAACACTCTGTCACACAGTGGCCAAAAATACCAGGTGCCAGCAGGAGGTCCAGCAGTGGGGTGTGCTTTGGAGTTAAATGGCCCAATCCTGGGCAAATATATAGGTCTCCCATCCAAATCCTGGCCAGGTCTGACCCTGCTTAGCTTCCAAGATCTGACGGGATCAGGCTTTCCTGGGCTATTCAGGTCAGGACCTAAGCATATTAACTCAGACTAAATTGCCATTGCGTTCCATGGGCTTGCACACGTGTTTCTGCACATAAGATCGCAATCTTAATAGCCCATTTTCAGTGAAAATATGAGGGGGGCGTATGCACATACATATGTACAGATACATGCTGAAGTGGACCCTACCCCATCCTACCACGCCATTCAACAAAGTCGGAAACCTCCCCCTGGCCTAAGGAGCCTGCCTTCCAACACTTGTTCTTTCTCCAACAGAGGAGCCACTTAAATCGGCGGAAGGCTCCTTAGGCTGGAGGAAGGGTTTCCAGCTTTGCTCAGGGGACTGGAAGGTTCAGGTCAGGATACACTCCATGTTGTGCAATGCATGTCTGAAGCTTCAACCCTACCATATATAAAGAAGCCCATGCTCTCTTATGAGAAGACAAGAGTCACTGGAAAAGACAATAACGCTAGGAAAAGTTGAAGGCAGCAGGAAAAGATGATGATGCAATATGAGATGGATTGACTCAATCCAGGAAGCCACGGCCCTCAGTTTGCAAGACCTGACCAAGGCTGTTAACAAGAAGACATTTTGGAAGTCATTCATTCATAGGGTTGCTGTAAGTTGGAAGTTCTGTGCATCAAAACATCCAACAGATGATTCCAGTATCTTCTGAAGTTCATTTTCAGGTGGGAAGCCATGTTGGTCTGAAACAGAAGATCGAGAGTCCAGTAGCACTTTAAAGACTAACACGGTTCCCAGGCTTTTGAGAGTCAAAGCTTAGGTCACCAAAGTGAGGTTCTGCTCTCAAAACACTGGAAATTGTGTTGGTCTGTAAGATACTACTGGACTCGAACATTGGTCTTCTGAAGTTCAGGTAGAACATATGTTCTTTATATAGAGAACAGCATTTCCAGTGATCCATCCACAATATTTCAATTCTGCACTTGAGCCCCAAGACAACAATTCAGTGAAAATTCAGTATCTTAACCTCTGAGCATAGAACTTTCCGAGCAGTCCTAAGAATTCCAGGCGAGTAGAAGCTCATTAACCACATGTAGCGAGATTACTTACAATCATGGAAGAGAGTTGTTCCCCATTTGAATCGGGAGTGATCTGAAGTCTTCTGCTCAGTTCGTCTGACAGCTCCTGAGGACTGGTCCGAGAGATGGGGGAAGCAGGAGGCGGTGGCAAGGACAGGCTCAGGGAATCTCCGGCCGTGCTCACTTCTTCAGAAATCGTTTCCCAAGGCTGACGAGAAGGAAAGCAACCATGGTTACGATGCCGAAAAACCAACCTTCTCTGCCAGAAGCCCTTTTGCCCATGATAACCCAAACGCTGTGTCGAGCCTCAACGAGACTGCTTATCGAATGGACTGGGGGGAACCAACATGTGTTTTTTTTTTATAAACACCCTTACAACACAATTCGTATTTGATAATCAGCCTTGCTTTCAACACATTGTCCTGTGGACTTCTATAGAGGGAGGGGGCGAAACATGCTGGCAGACAGCAGTTGCATGATACTTAGCATTTAAGAGTCAGAGAAAATGTGTGACCGTTTCGGGATTGGGTGTCATTGGAAATGGAGATAATCGCTATGACAAGACTGATTATGAAATTTCAGAACAGATACCCACAGTATAGGGTCTTAAGGCCAACAAGAACAAGGAGCTGCTATGGACTTTCCCACCATCATTAGCAGGCCTTCATACGTGTTATTTAGTGGTTATTCACATTGTAGCTGTCCTTCCTTCCTTCCTTCCTTCCTTCCTTCTTTCCTTCCTTCCTTCCTTCCTTCCTTCCTTCCTTCCTTCCTTCCTATTGTTCTTCCTTCCTTCCTTCCTTCCTTCCTTCCTTCCTTCCTTCCTTCCTTCCTTCCTATTGTTTTCCATTCAGTAACCAATGTAACAGCCCTAAAACATACCAGGAGCTCATTTGGCAGGCTTCCTCCTTTTTCAAGTTAATTTGCCCGTATGGGCCGGTAGTCATCAGCCAACTAGTCTTTAGATGCCCAAACCCCTAGCTGTCTTAATCATATCTCAGAGGAAACTAACAGTCAAAAACGAAAAAGCCAGAACCCAGAAAGGTCTGCTGTACAAGAGGAATTGTACACAAAGAGCTAGGCCTTAACTGTTGTAGCCCCAAAGCCGTGAATGGCTTTCCTTTCCAATGGTCGATGCATTATAATGATTTTTTAATGATATCAGCTACAATCCAAACAAGGATATCTATACAAGAAGAGGGCTTCTAGGTAAGCATTTCTTGCTGAATGTATATACCGCTAAGCATAAGAGCATGGATGTGGTCTTCCTATACTATGCTGCTTTCAGTGCCTTTATGTGAGCATTTAACTGAGCACACTCAAGCAACCAATCCCATATAAATATCCTTTTACAGCAGAGCTGGAGTTAGACAGGTGAGGACAGAAAGCAAGCTTTAAAAATATTGTGAACGGGATGGGTTATACAAAAAAATCAAGGGTATGCAGGTTTACTCAGAAGTAAGTCCTACTGAGTTCAGTAAGGCTGGACAAGCATGCACAAGAGATTGTACCCTAAGTAAGTAAACAGACGGCCAGTCAACCTTCATGACATTAAGCCTTATTTAAGCTTTCTACCAACCAATTATCACTATTAATTACTGAGGGCCATTGTCTTTACAGTGGGGAACAGCTCACTGCCTTTTTTTGAAAACCACTGTATCTTTCGAACTTCGCCTTCAGAGCACATCTTCCAAGAAACTTTAATTTTGGGACGTACTTCTGGTGCCTCTACACTCTCCACGGGTTCTGGATCCAAATCCTCGCTGATGTGTCTCCTGGATCGAAACCTTCGGTGGGCCGCTTCTTGATTTATCTGTCTGATGTTGTTGTCAGATTCGGATGCCACATCCCTGAAAGGTTGAATTAATAAGAGGACCATGAGTTTGGGATAGGGGAGTATGGACATGATTCGTGGCAGTGTTGCTAAATTGCTGTGAAAATAAAACCTGTCATTTGATTTATATAGATACGGTCTTCCCTTGCGCATCTGGACTGTAGCAACGATGGCACCCAGTGACAAATTGAGGCAGAGGATCCTTGACATTGAAAAACAAACTCTCTTTTCTGGTATTACTTCCTTCCCCTCTGAAGTTTAATATCACACCGAGAAATGGGCTTACAGCTATTCTTTATAGCTTACAGCCCCACCATTAAGACGAGCTTTTATGCTTGCACGTTTACCATCTGCAGTCCTTTATGATAGATTTGCAAATGCCCCCTACCCCGAAAGGACCTGTTTATGTAGTAGCAGGAAAACAGAATCGATTACCCACATCTGGCTTAGCTGTGAGTTCTACGATAAAATACAGGATGTCCTAATCAGCCCCCTTTTGATCAATAGGCACAGCTGTCCAGAAGAGAGACTAGTATCCTACCCTTCTATCAGATCGCCGCCCTCACATCACCTTTGCAGTGGCGAGGTTTCTCTCTATTGCTATGAGGGTTCGAGAATATAAGGTTAAAGCTCCGGCGGGATGACTGTCTTTGTATATTTAAAATCTGTGGTTCCTGTGTTGTTGTTTTCTTTTTCAATCTATGCCAATAAAGGTTTTGACTGACTGACAAATTACATTACAAACTGAGAGCCAGTTTGGTGTAGTGCTTAAGACTGCAGACTCTTATCTGGGAGAACCGAGTTTGATTCCCCACTCCTCCACTTGCAGCTGCTGGTGTGACCTTGGGTCACTCATTAGTTCCTTCAGAGCTGTTCTCTCAAGGGGAGTTCTCGAGAGAGCTCTCTCAGCCCCACCTACCTCACAAGGTGTCTATTGTGGGGAGGGGAAGGGAAAGGAGATTGTAAACCACTCCGAGACTCCTTCGGGTAGTGAAGGGTGGGGTATAAATCCAATCCTTCTTCTTCTTCTAAATCTCCAGGAAATTAATTTAAAATGATCAATCCATATTCCAAAGCAAACAGAAAACTTGCAGCCAGTCTTAAGCCATCAGCTTCAACCGAGGGCAAATTCCAGTAACCCTGATGGCTAAAATATAATAGGAAGGAACCAAATCCCAGTATAGATTCTTAAAGACCAGTTTGCACTTGAACATAATCCTATTGACTATGGATCAGTACTGACCTGGGAGGTACCTTCTCTCAACTGATGCCAAACTCTGCAGCTTGTCTATGACAGGAAAGGATGTTTACTCGATCCAGTAACGATCAAGTAAAATAAAGGGGAGAACTCTGGGTTCATATTGGTGACAAAAGGGGTACGTGCTGTAAAAATTTCATTTGTCGTGGCTGCTTAGGAAATGGAAGGTTGGATCCACCCACATTTCTGCTGGTGAAAAAGGGATGAAGAGTCCTCTCTGACCACTGAACAAGGGTGTGCTGAGCCTCCGGGGTAGGGCGGGGTATAAATTTAAATATAAATAAATAAAAATAAATAAATCATGGGACCTGCGCGTACATAAGCCACATGATCTAGGGGCTATAGTAGGCAGCAGAGTTGGGTGACATTGAATGAAAAAGCTGGCTGGATCCCACCCAGAAGTTGCACAAGTAAAATGGAAGCCATCTGGGCATTCCCCCTTTATCGTTAGGGGAGAAAACTAAAGATAGAAATAGTGTTTTCTGTACTTACAATAGGGTTGCCAGCCCCCCAATGGGGGCAGGGTTTCCCCCGAAACTCTTTGGGCCCCAATCCACTACTGGCCAGTGGGGGAGCCCCACCCCCAAAGAGTCCGGTGGTATCTGGTGTGCCCGGCACTATGACATCATGTCCGCTGGTCATGTCATGGGTCACCATAGAGTTTTAACCCAAATGCTAGACTGCCCTCCCACGATGTGCCCAGCACGATGACATCACTTCCGGGTAATGTCATCACTCGGCACATCAGTCAGAAGACTCAAGGAGCCAGGCTGGAGCCCCCTGCTGGGACGGAGGTAAGACCCGGCTACCCCAATTACAACTACTTGTGCAAATTTATGAAGAAGCTTTCTGAACTGCAGTACAATGACTGATGTTTTAATTTATGGACACAGGAAGGAAAGGGCCAAAGACTTGGACAACATTGTCACCATTTATGGAATGTGGATTGAATGCCAATACTATCTGACTTCCTGATACAACTGGACAAGGAGCAGGAGCCATAGTTCTCGGGAAAGAACATCTCCAGTTAAGGGACCTTAGCTAGTAGGGAAAATACCACTATGATCCACTGCCACTGGGAACGGGGGAACATGCACATGTTCTTTGAAGAAGGGGATGCTGTCAATGTTCTGCTCATTCTCCAGCACAAAACTATCACTCAGCATTCAGAATCCTAAACTTCAGCACGCCCACTGCTATTTCAAAACCACACCCCAGTTTAACACATCAGTTTATCGTTCCCTTCTGCTCCGCAAACCAGTAATCAAGATTTCGTACAGGGTGTTCTCATAAACATTAGCAGAAGTGTCAGACCAGGATAAAAGAAGAGGAACTGGGATTTAGAAACCACATGGTATAAATGGGCATGAATTCAGATTCAAAATGAAACAAGTGACTCTCCTGGCGAATTTATATCAGTCTGGAAAGAAAAAAGTTGACTGTCAAAAAAGCAAAGTGCCCCCCCCCCAATCTGGATATTAAACATGATGTTAGCGGAGCTCATCCCTCATTCAATTATGTGCGACATTTAAAGTTAAGCCTCCCATATTTTTAGAACGCTAATCATACAAAACACTGAACTGTGAACACGAAAAGAACACTTATCACAGAGATAAGAAGACTACACAGATTACAAGTTTCAGTACTTCAATCACTATATCTAATAGCCAAGTTGCCCCCTCCGTGCGGATCGCTATATCCGCACTTGGGGGGCACTTGGGGGGCAGGGGGAGGTCTGTGCACTCCTGGGGCAGTCCCCAGGGGTGCACAAAAATCCTAAAACTTGAAAAAACTTTCGGGGGGATGTTTAAATCCCCCCGAAAGTGCAAGAGCGTTCCGTGCGCATGCGCACGGATCGCTCTGTGAACGCCGCCGCCGCTTGGAAGGCAAGAGGCGGGCGGCCGGGGAGCAGGGCGGCGGCGGCGGGTGGGGTAGCGAGGCCCAGGTGGCTGAAGCCTCCCGAGGCCTCGCTACGAAGGC
>NW_015169783.1:411581-447146 GCF_001447785.1 Gekko japonicus | reverse complement strand
CCAGGCATCATTTGGGGGCCGGGGGGGGGAGGCAAGGGGGGGAGGAGACGGGAACCAGCGGGACCGGAGGTACTTACCTCCGTCTTCTGCTTCCTCGCCTCCCTCCCGCGGGCCCCGCCCCTTGGAAGGCCAGGTCTACACCTGCAATGGAAAGTCGTGAGTAGACCTGGACTCCTCTGGAGGCCAGGTCTACCCATCCCTTTCCATTGCGTGGGTAGACCTGGCCTCCGAAGGAGTCCAGGTCTACTCACTCCTTCCCATTGCAGGGGTAGACCTGGACTCCGGAGGCCAGATCTACCCACCCCTTCCCATTGCAGGGGTAGACCTGGACTCCTCCGGAGGAAGGGAAGGGGTGAATAGACCTGGCCTCCTGAGGCCAGGTCTACCCCTGCAATGGAAAGGAGTGAGTAGACCTGGCCTCCTCTACCCCTGCAATGGGAAGTGGAGGTCCTCCTCTCCCGCGAGTATCGCGGGTCCCCCCCTTGTTATATATAAAGGAGGGAAGTCTAGTTGTGACATCGCTTAGGTTTAATGAGGAAGCTGCCTACTTCTCTTGGTTACCCCTGCTTTGATGAGGTATGGGATGCTAGGTGCTCCCTGTCTCGATGGAAGAATCTCACAATTGAAAGAGGCTACCTGAAGATCCACTAGAAGCTTCAGTCGCATTTAGCGTTCTCTTAATTTTATGGAACAGGCCAAGTCAGTGATAGTAGCTCAGTGGCTCAGGACCCACAGGTAGCTCTTCCACATGCTACTTGTGGTTCTTCTGAGCACTGTTCCCCAGTGTGGCACCTGCCTCATGCTTCAGGAAAGCGAGCAAAGCCATTCCCAGGTGAAGCTTGTGGCTGGCAGGCAAGAAACAGCTGGTGTTGGAGGACCTGATAAACTGCAAGCATCCCTCATGCCCGAGGTGGTGATAAATGTGGCTCTTTGGGTTGGTGGTAATTGTGAATGTGGCTCTCTGGGAGCCACAGAGTGAGTACCAACTAGGGCAAGTTAACAATGGCATTCTGGATCAGTCTCAGATTCAGTTCAGACACAAAGCCATACTACGGTTTAAACAAACCAACCGTGGGGTTACTTTGAACACATGAATGTGGGCTGTCACATTTAGTTAGTTAGGGGCTGTCAAACCAGGATCTGAAACCATGGTTTCAAATTAGTTTTTTAACCAGTTACCCTGAACTATGGTTTCAAGTGACACATGGACACAGACATCTTGGCTAACTCCTGCACTGCTGCCCGGCGACACTCGGACGGCACTTCCCAGGTACCGAGACGCCTGGCCAGAGCAAAGGAAATGGAACCAGCATTTGTTGTGGCAAACAAGGATCTGAGCAATTCATTTGTAAACCGAACTCTGGTTTCACAAATTAACCGTATGTTAAAATAAACCATGGTCTTATTTATTTTAAGGGTACATTTACTAGGTGTGGAACAGAAGGGACAGGGTGCCCTTGCTCTCACCTGCAGAAGACCTTCTCACCTTTCCAATGGCAACACATGCCATGTCGGGCTGTACTGACCAGATAAGGGCCCATCAGTTAAGGTGACCCAGGGTCAAAGGGCTTACCAGTAGGGTTGCCAGCTCAGGGTTGGGAAATACCTGGATATTTTGGGGTTGGGCCTGAGGAGGGTGGGGTTTGGGAAGGGACTTCAGTGGGGCATATAATGCCACAGAGTCCACCTTCCAAAGCAGCCATTTTTCCAGGCAAATTGATCTCTGTCAACTGGCGATTAGTTGCAATACCAGGAGGTCTCCAGGTACCACCTGGAGGTTGACAGCCCTACTCACCAGCCAACCTCATCCAAGTTCAACTAACGTGGGTCTTAAAAGCACATACCATATGTGCTACATCCTGAACACACTAGGAAAGAGGAGGGCAGGGGGAAGTTGTCTCTTATGGCACCGTTCCAAAGCAGAGTAGCACCCTTCTAAGTCTGTTGAAGTATATGGGCTTAGAAAGTTGTATAGGTAAAGGTAAAGGTTTCCCTTGCTCGGAAGCCAGTCGAATCTGACTCTAGGGATGTGGTGCTCATCTCTGTTTCCAAGCCGAAGAGCCAGCGCTGGCCGAAGACGTTTCCGTGGTCATGTGGTCGGCATGACTAGACGCCGAGGTGCATGGAACGCTGTTACCTCCCCACCGAAGCGGTACCTATTTATCTATTTGCAATGTCTTGCTTTCGAACTGCTAGGTTGGCAGGAGCTGGGGCCAGAGACAGGAGCTCACGCCGTCATGCAGCACACTCGGGTCTTGAACTGCTGAACTATCGACCTTCCTGTCTGCAGTTCAGCGTCTTAACCACTTGAGCCACCGCAGCCCCCGGAAAGTTGTATGCATGCACACAAAACCTTGTTTTTTTATTTGCATCGTAGCTGGAATCCTATGCAGACTTACACAGGAGCAAGTTCTGCTGAACGAAATGAGACTTCTGAGTAAACGTGCATGGATTTGGGGAAGTAAATGGCTTTAGGTACATTATGACACAGAGCTACTATGTTCTATGGATATAAATAACAAAAGCTTATGATATCGTACTGCAGTAGCTAGGCTTCTTTGAGCAAAAGAGCCTTTGTACACAGGAGACAACTTCCAAACAGGAGAGAATGCGATGCGGCAAATCCCATTGTATAAATTCAATGGTTAAACAGTAAGAGAAAATGTCCTAAAGGGATAATCTCATTTCAGCTTCACAGTACAGAAAGAGAGAGAGAGAGAGAGAAAAAAAAACTAAATTTTAAAAGGATAATTGACATAGCGAAATATCAAATGGACCCAGGCAGGTTTTATTGCCTAGAATTATATCAGAACGCTGTGAGAAAATCTGTCCTAATAAAACTTGCCCTGAAATTAAATTAAGAATCAGTATCTTAAACCACTAGTAAGCTTCAGGATTGGCCCTTATTCCAAGGGGTACAGGAATCTTAATTACACCGTCTCAAATCCAGTAAATTTAATCCACTTTATGCCAAAGTACATCCTCTTATGCATGTGGCAGTAACATCGATTTCCAGCGGGGGCGTTCCTGAAGACTGTGTTTCAAAGCCTGGGGGCTGGTCCACCTAATTAGCGGCCCGATTCTATGTTTGCTAACTCTGAAGAAAACCTTTCCTTATTAACTGGGACTGACCTTTCGGGGAATGCATTTACAGATTTCAGTCTGCATTTCAGGTTAAACCCTAGTAATTTAGTTTAAATCGAGTGGTGGATCAGGCTGTGCGTTTCACAGGCAGAGCATAAGGGGAAGAAGTGGCAGCTGGTGCAAATACAAGGGTGGGGAAAGCTTCCATAAATTGATGTCCGATGGGCTTAGAAAGGTGTAACTCTGTTTATGACAGCCCCGCAAGACCACTGGGTATTAGACGCCTACTGTAATGTATTAATGGAAATCCGTCACTACTTATGGTCAAGCTTTGCTATAAGAAAAAGAAGTTAAAAAAACTCATAAATAATTTAGAACATTAACAAAAATAATTTAGCAATTAACAATAAAGTGCATACAGTACTACAAATGAGATGGCGTGCTTCCAGATCTCATTCTGCATTATTCCACCGATCATCATCCCACGCGCCGGAAGGCCTAGCGACATGTCAGGTCCAGATCTAAGATCCAAGCATTCACTAGGATCATTGGTGGTAACAGTAAAGACTAACATTTTTTTTTTTATTCCAGCATAAGCTTTATGGTGGACTAGAGCCTGCTTCATCATGGGAAATGAGTGGCTTCATTAGGCAGACCTTTTATGTAGGAGTTAGTAAAAAAATAAGCAAAACAGCACGGTCAAGGGGCCTTCAAAGAGTGACATTTATAACATTTAAGTCCATCCCTGACCTGGAGGGGGTCAGCTAGCCCTTTCTTGTCAGATAACAGAAGCTAAGCAAGGTCAGCCCTGGTTAGAACCTGGAAGGGAGACAACCGAGGACGCCTACCGTCCCTTAGAGGAACGTTCTTAAACAGAGTGTCTTTCAAAGCCTCGGAAGTGACCTCAGCACGTCAGGGATGGGGCAACGCTCTACTTTTTGGGCAAAACTCTAGGGTAAAAATGGCTACAAACCATAGAGTTTTGCCCAGAAAGTAGAGCGTCACCCTTGACGTCGCCAATGTGATGATATTCCCACAGTGTTTTACTTCTGCGAAAGACTACTAGGAAATGCTTCCGCAAGCGAGTATAGCAGGGAGCAGCTGAATACTTCCTTTATGTGTTCTCTGCTTTATCATCTACAAGTCTAAGACTGCACGCCCAGACCATCAGTGACTGATAGACACTGGATGATAACTGCAGCAACTCTGCCTGGAGATCTTCAGGAGGTGCTTGCAAGGCCTGCCTGTTTGCCAGGGCTTTTGAGGGGGTCTGAACATTAGCAGAACCCCAGGAACTTTTCGGGGTGGGACATGGGTAAGCCTCATGGTGACTGATGCTGCAATGTCACTTCCAAGTACGTACATTATGGCGACACTCTAGAAATCCCCCAAATTGCTATGGTAAAACCATAGAAATTAAGGGAGGGATGGGGAGGGAGGCTTGCTATTTATCACTGGTTTTAGCTCGGGATGTTTTAACTATTATTATAGGCTGCCTTGAACAAAGAGGAAAGGTGGGATATAGATGCTTTAATAAACAAACAAACAAACAAACAAACAAAGACTTGCATACAGAGGCTTATCATAAGATCCAGCAAAGGGCCCATCTAGTCTAGCATCCCGCTTGCAATAGTGGAAAGTAGGGTTGCCAACTGTCTGCTGGCAACCCCAGGAGCTTTTTGGGGTGGGACATGGGGGTCATAGTGACCGATGTTGCAATGTCACTTCCAAGTATGATGACACCCAAGGAATAGGTAAAACCATAGAAATTTGGGAAACTGCTGGAACGTTGGGGAGCGGTGGCACAGAGGATTTATCCTCTGGTTAACATCTGAACTGAACAGAGTTGCTGTCAGTTCTAGCCCGTGCTGGTGTGAGCTACCAGTCTTGTCCCCAGCTCGCTGTCCACCCAGCAGTTCGAAAGCTTTGGCGAGTAGATAAAATGGGTACCACTCCTTAGAGAGGGTGGGCACACTAAACCCCCGTAGGGGAGGTGTTAGTCGGCGAATGGAATGTCCAGCTCATAAACCTGATAAAAAGACCTCTTCGGCATTTCCATCATGTGGCACACTCGGGTCTCAAACTGCTGAACTACCGACCTTCCAAACTGCTGAACTACTGACCTTCAGTGTCTTAACCACTTGAGCCACTGCAGCTCCTTGCTGGGGAGTAGGGGTGAGCATAATAATAATAATAATAATAATAATAATAATAATAATAATAATAATAATAATAATAATAATAATAATAATAATAATAATAATAATAATAATAATAATAATAATAATAATAATAATAATAATAATAATAATAATAATAATAATAATAATAATAATAATAATAATAATAATGCCGTGGTGGAAGTGACATAATGCTGTGATATGTGCAGCCACTCCCCCCCCATCTTGCTCCCATGGCACCACCAGGCAGTAGCAGGTGCTAAGACCCAGGGGGCAGGGAGAGGTCTCCTGCCATAGTGGCAGAGCTGGCACCCCTAGGCGCCAACAAGAGGCCTCCAGCTTAAACCCACAATTAAAGCCATAACCAGGGCACCAGAGTTCCCTCCCTTTTGCCCCTGGCATTTAGAAAAAATTATTGCCACAGTAACATGGAGGCTGCATTAATTCATTCAAAATATTTTTATCTTGCCTTGCTCCCAACAGGCCCAAGGGCACTACGGTTGGGGACACAAAATCTCCTGGACATTCCAGGCCCCAGAAACATCAAATTTGCGGTTACCAGGGCTAGGGCGTTCTTGGTGGCGGCTCCTACCTGGTGGAATGAGATCCCAGAAGAGATCAGGGCCCTGCGGGACTTGGTGCAGTTTCGCAGGGCCTGTAAAACGGAGCTCTTCCACCAGGCCTTTGAGTAGGAGCCACCACCACCATCATTACGCCATCATCATCATACTGCCATCGTCACCATCTTTCTATCTACGCCCCCCCTTATTGGTCCCGCAAATTGACCACCCCCAGAGCGGGGACTACTGGGGGTGCGAGACGTGCCTGGCAGAGGACAACGCTGTATGGAAGTATATTGTTGCTGCTATATTGATTGTTATTATTGTTGCTCGTTTTTAGTATTTTTAGAACCCCATCTTGAATGTTATAGTTAACTAATTTTGGAGCATCGTAAAGTAAATTTTAGTGTACTGTAGTTATTGTATTCTATATTATTCTGTACTGTTTTAATGTTTTAACTTGGGCATTCGTGCCCCTTGTGAGCCGCCCCGAGCCTTCGGGGAGGGCGGGATATAAATTTAAAGATAAATAAAAAAAATTAAAAAATATTCCAATAGTATTAAAAACTACATTAAAAACCGTCATAGTTCTCCACCGTTATCCATCTGACAGAGGGAGCTTTGACTCTCGCAAGCTTACACCCTGAGAATCTCGTTGGTTAATCTAGCTGTCACACAGTTATCCATAACATCAATAAAAGTATTGCCCACAGCAGGATGGCTACAGAAGCATAAGTCTTCATCTTCAACACAGAGCCCATAAAATCAGCTGAAACCCCTGTGGAATAAAATGGCTTTATGTCCCCCCCGGCCCCCCCCCCCCGACAACGCTGTAATGATGGTGCCCTCCTGACTTCTTCGGGCATGCCATGTTATATGGTCGGAGCTCTGACTGAAAAATCCCAAACGAGGGTGGATGAACAGCAAATGATCCTAAGGTGTGGGACAGAACAGAGACACTTCTCAGAGTAGTCCAATCAACATATGATTCCTATGGAAAGATATGACCACAACTAATGGCTATTGATAGACCGACCTAGGAATTTGTTTAGTCTTTCCTCCATCACCCTGTCTTGTGGCTTATAATTATAGGTGGCGTAAAGAAGCACACTTACATTAGAGTTGGCCGGTGCCACTGTGTTGTCCTGTTGTTATGGTTGACATAGTAGGTACGCCCAAGATTGTCCACTTTTTCTTCCCATCCAGGAGGTAAGGGAGGGGTTGGTAACTCTTCCTGGCGCTGAGAGGCAGAATCATTGGAGTCCACCACCTCCCAGCCATGCTTCAAAGGGGGGGGGAGAGAAAAGGAAAGGTTAATTCTAATGCACGGCAGCCTATGTATCTGCAGGTCCATCATGCAACTAAAACACAGGTGCTTTCCAAAGATGAAACTACACATAACAAAGTGGCAGGTGTTGACATTATCATACATTTATTTGCAGTGAGCTGTTCTCTCAGTACAAAAGAGTTTGAGGTCGGAGTGGACTGATATATTGACAAGCTCATGTGGAGGACTAAAAATGGGGATGGGACATTGCTCAGTACCTGAGCATCTGCTTTGCGTGCAGAACATCCCAGGTACAATCCACAGCAGGTCCAGTTTAAGAGCTCAGGGAGTAGGTGATAGGAAAGACCTCCACCTGAGAACCTGGACAGCCACTGCAGTTCTCAGCAGACAATATTGATCTTGATACACCAATGTCTTGACCCAGTATATACAAGGGTGAGTCAAATGAAAACCTTAAAATGGCGATAACATTTAGAAACACTGCACCATTGTCTGTAAGCTGGCAGTATTTTTACCAATGACATAAGGAATTTACCAATGGCCCACTGGGAAATTTCCTTCTAAGTTGTGGCCAGTCCACCCCTGGTTCACAATGCTACACATTAGAACTGAGCTTTGGGAAGACAGTGGACTAAGTTGCTTCTTTCTGCTAGATTTTTATCCCACTCTCCTCCAAGGAACTCAGGGTGTTCTCCCTGCCCCCATTTTATCTCACAGCAACCCTCTGACATAGGTTAGGAACAAGAGAGTGACTGGTCCAAAGTCTTTTTTGAGCTTTTTTGACATTTTTTTTCTTAACAAACGTACCAGTTGCACACACACAATATACGAGGGTGAATCAAATGAAAACCTTAAAATGGCGATAACATTTAGAACACCGCCCCATTGTCTGTAAGTTTTTTACCAATTTAATTATTTTATTTATTTATCTTTCAACTTTCTATTCCGCTCGAACCCCCAGGGGGGTCTCTGAGCGGCTTACAGTTAATCGCTTATCCCTACCTATGGCCACAAATACTGGGGATGGGCACTGTCCTACCAGCTCCCTGTGGAGGTCTTTGTTGATCTTCTTCCCCCCAGTCGGCTTGTCGGCTCGGCTTTTTCTGGCTTCCGGCTCTCACTTCCTCCTTCTCCTCACGGTCTTCCGGTGGTGGATCGGCAGGCCCCTCTGGCGCAGGTACGCGCCGGTGCGGCTCCGGCTCCGTCCGCTTAGGCACCGCCACGCCTGCGCCTTCCACGAACCTCGCGTCTCCTGGCTCTGCCTCTCCGCTGCGTCCAGTCCACCGTGGATGTTACACTCGGTCGCCATCTTTTTGCCGCTCTGCCGTTCACCACTCGCCACCGACACTCCACAAACCCCCTCGACGGGGGAGGGTGCTCCCTACCTTCTAAGGTAGGTACCCAATTTATCTACTCGCAGTTTTTGATGTTAATTCCTGCTTTCGAACCGCTGGGTTAGCGGGAGCTGGGACAGGGGCCAGGTGCTCATTCTGGCCGCGGTGGGTTTCGAACAGCTGTAGCAGCTGTTCGTAGATGTTACTAGCAGGCGTTATAGCCACCTGCGCCACCGCTCCCTTATGACATAAAGAATGTCCTACAGGTGGCAGCAGAGTGCAGACAAGCAACACACCGTCACAGTAGCTTGGTGTAAAGATGGCTGCCTCACTTGAGACATGCCCCAAAGAGGAGCAGTGTTTCGTCATCCGCTTTTTGAGTAGTGAAGGAGTGAACTTGCTACTCCACTTGTACACTTGCTGCAGTGACAGACATGCATCACCATATTGCAACTTCATTTGTTGATGAATTGCAGTAGATTTCACTCCTTCACTACTACAGACTACACACTACAGACAATGGCGCGGTGATTCTAAATGTTATCGCCATTTTAAGGTTTTCATTTGATTCACCCTCGTATATTGTGCGTGTGCAACTGGTACGTTTGTTAAGAAAAAAAATGTCAAAAAAGCTCAAAAAAGACTTTGGACCAGTCACTCTCTTGTTCCTAACCTATGTCAGAGGGTTGCTGTGAGATAAAATGGGGGCAGGGAGAACACCCTGAGTTCCTTGGAGGAGAGTGGGATAAAAATCTAGCAGAAAGAAGCAATTTAGTCCACTGTCTTCCCAAAGCTCAGTTCTAATGTGTAGCATTGTTAACCAGGGGTGGTCTGGCCACAACTTAGAAGGAAACTTCCCACTGGGCCACTGCCCCAAAAGGACACTGGGGGCCAGAAGCAAACGAAGCCAGGCCCCAGCAATTCTGCCAATGCCTCAGACCCCCTCGCCAGCAATCACAATTAGGGCCAGCTTTCTGTCTCTTCCTGTACTGCTGCCAGTTTGGGCGAGAATGCAATGGGAGAGCTACTGCCTATTGGTGGCCCCATCGAACTGAGAACTGGCTTGTAGAGCTGCATGGGACCACTCAACTGGGCTCGCTCCAGGGCCAACAGAGTAATTCTGTGCTGGAACTTTGACGCGACAGCCTAAGAAGGAATTCCATGTTTGCTTCATATCCCGGAACTGATACTTATTCACTTAGTTTGAAAACAATGCTTCATTTCTAATTGCCATCCCAGAGAATGAAGACTGAAATAGCTCATAGCTGATTCACTCATCATATGATAACAAGACACCATTTCCAAAAGAAGCATGCTCCAGTTCTTGTGGCTGATTCACACAACGCTTTTAAATGCATTACAGCGTGGGTTTGTTTGGCTTGCGACGTGTGATGAATTGAGGAGAAAGCGGTCACCCTACGGCTCACCGTGCCCACAGTGAAGTTACGGGTATTCAGCTGTGTGGTGAACCATGATCCAGAAGTACAGTGAAGTGATCGGATGAAAGTTCTGAATGCCACGAACATATGAAGCTGCCTTCGCTACTGATTACGATGGAACAAGGGTTTGATTCAACACAAGGCAGCTTCATGTGTTCATGTAAATGACAAATCTGTCTAACCCATCCTAAGAAACAGAGAGTTGCCTTGATGATCCAGTCCATCTGTTCCAGAAATCTCTAGCGATGGTTCTTTGCTGTCTGTTTTCCCCAGCTATATGCTATGAAGGTTGGAGGAAACATTATGCTTCCTCTAAGACAGGTATATACTGCTCAACAGTGGGACCATGGCTCAACGGTAGAACATCTCCTTGGCACGCAGAAGGTCCCAGGTTCAATCCCTGGCATTTCCAAAATAAAAGGACCAGGAAGTAGGTGATTTAGATCACCTACTTCCTGGTCCTTTTATTTTGGACACCCCCACCCGGCACTAGTCTGAGTAGACAATACTGATGTTGCGGGCCAATTATCTGATTCAGTATAAGGCATCTTCATGTGTGTGCCCACCTGGACTGTGATCTCAGCTCACTTTCATTTCTAAGCGATACGAGCTATCAAGTTGCTAGATTCCTAGCATGCCTACCACCATTATTTCAGGAAAAGAAGTTTCAGAGGGTAACTGTGTTGGTCTGTAGAGGAATGGCTAGATGAGTCCAGTAGCACCCTCAAGACTTTTTGAGGTGTAAGCTTCTGAGAGTCGAAGTTCCTTTCCTCATAACATTGACAAAGGGAGCTCTGACTCTCGGAAGCTTATACCTGAAAAGTCTTTGTGGTCTCGAAGGTCTCAAATCTAGCTGTAATCAAGAAAATTGGAAACACCTCAGATTAAAAGCTGCTTACCTCAGAGTCCTCCCTCTGGTCATTGTCCTCATCTTGGCCACCGTTCTTTGGCATGTAGGCCATCTTTAGCCTCAAAAAACCCTTTACCCGAGATTTGTGGCTAACGGGAATAAAACAATTGTAAACACAGATGAGCTACATAATGGTTTTGTGTGCTAGAAAGGAAGGTTTTTTAAAAATAAGGGTGGGTGGGTGGGTGGGTGGAAAGACAGACAGACAGACTCACTCACCTTCTTGGCCTGAGAAGGAAATCTTTAAATGTGTAAGGCCGTTCCATAGTTGGGTCTTCTGTCTATTGATACAATAATAAAATTAAGTCAGTAAAAATACTCGAAAACACATTATTGTATGCCTGGCAGAGGTTCCAAGGGAGCTTCGAACAAAATTTTCCGTCCTTAAAACAGACTCTGCCTCTATTGGCAAGTGGAGTGAATTGTCGACTGGACTTTCCCACTAGGTGTCACCCTCAACACCGTTATCGAGGCAACCAACCAACCAATGTCCTGGTGCAGAAAAATACTTGGAAGGTAGGAGCACTCAGAGATGCAAAAAGAGAGAGAGAGAGAGAGAGAGAGAGAGAGAGAGAGAGAGTGGTAGAAAATTTTTGAGAGAGAGAGAGGGAGAGAGAGAGAGAGTTGTTTAAAAAACATCTTGCTACGAAATAATAATGTAACCCCAATGCCAGAGTCTACTCTCTTCTTTATTTGTTTGCTTCACAAATGTACTTCTAGTATGCACAGAAGAGTCAGGTTTTGTACTATGTACATTTACCTCCCTTCCCGTACACACCCAGACATTAGCACAGTGAGAAGTACGGAAAAAGAAGAAGAAGAAGAAGAAGAAGAAGAAGAAGAAGAAGAAGAAGAGATTGGATTTATACCCTGCCCTTCACTACCCAAGGGAGTCTCAGAGTGGCTTACAAACTCCTTTCCCTTCCCCTCCCCAAAACAGACACCCTCTGAGGAGGTGGGGCTGAGAGAGCTCTTGATAGAAACTGCTCTTTTTCAAGAACCCCCCTGACAGAAGTATGGCTTGCCCAAGGTTATCCAGCCAGGTGAAGAGTGACAGGGAGAGGAGAAGCCCGTCCCATCCTCCCCTCCCCTCTGAATTGCCTGGAGGCTGGCAACCATACTGTGATTTGTGACCTGACGCTGCAGGGTATGGACACACAGTGAGAGTCCAGCAGGATTCTGAGATGAAATGCTGTACTGCTATATGTCTATTGTCCTAGCTGTAAGAGTATCCATTTAATGACATTGCACCTTAAAAATTCAGAGTCAAACACTGTAGCAAAGGGAGAGACAATCTAAATGGAAGAGTTACCTTTCCAGCAATGTGGGAACTCAGCTCTGAGAGGTGCCAATTAGTGTGATGATCGCAGCCAGCGGTGCAATTGCTGCATCCGCAAAGTTCTGTACTGCTGGCAAACTACCAGGTAGATTATTACGTTTCAAATATTAGCCTGAGTGCCTTGTACCTTGCAACATTCCACGACCCAAGAATTATCAGTGTGAACTGGCAAAGCACTAAAACATGGTCCTAAATGTATGTACGTGTCTTTTGCATTCGTTGTCGCTTGTTAAAACAGGGGAGAGGGAAGTCACAAGATTTAGGACGGGTCACTTGCATGGGCGCTTGATGTCTGTGGGTGCATCCTGCCTTAGGCCTAGGGGGTTGGGGTAGATGGTTTGCTGGTTCTTTCTGGGCCCCTGACTCTGTCAGAGTTTTGGGTTTACTTGGGGTCTTGCCATTTGCTCCAGTTCTGCAAGCAGAAATCTGCAGCTCTCACTGTATAGATCCTCCCTTATCTCTACACCTACTTCCAGATGCCACAACTGCCTATAGATAAAAGCAGCATTATTTCTGGAGCAATAGAGGGTTAAAATAAAATGGTGCACAGTCTCTCAGAACACCCCTAAGCCATGGGCTCTTCCAACATCATCGCTTTGCATTCACGAAAGAGCAGCACAGCAAGCAGTCTGAGCCCTGCTTTTGCTCGATATTCTAAAAACTAATGAAACCCACAACTTTTAAGTTTATCTTACTGCATTCTTAAAATCCGTGCGCCGCTTTGAGTCTCAGTGAGAAAGACAGACCATAAGAAAGTAAATAAATCAATTCAAAAAGCTCACGGCAACGTAACGATCCAACAGCCTGTTCAACTTATGAAGCCGTTACAATGCTTCCATTCAACGTCAGCATTCCTCTGAGGAAATCCAAGAAACTTTCAGTCCTCAGATCACTCCAAGGATTTTTAGTTTGTAGAGGAGATTCTGTAGACATAGACCCTTAGTCACATGGGATGTCTAGCTACAGGTTTGTTCTCGCCCAGTGCTGATCTGATTTTTCACTGATTGGTGTGTTCACTTTGAAAATGATCCTATCGGTGAGGCAGAACTCACTGCCGAAACCCCCCCCCCCCAAATCAGGCAACTGAAGAGAAATCTAAGCTGCCCAGGTTGCTTCATGGGGAACAATTTCTTAACCACGGAACGATGAAGCTCACAGCAAATGTGCAATACTACTTTCTTAACACTAAACATATTTAGAATCAAGAACTTAGTTAAACTATATGGTCTGACATATTTATGAAAATCAGAATCATAGAATCACAGAATCAGAGAGTTGGAAGGGGTCCTACAGCAACCCTCTGCTCAATGCAGGATCGGCCTAGAGCATCCCTGACAAGTGTTTGTCCAGCCGCTGCTTCAAGACTGCCAGGGAGGGGGAGCGCAAAACCTCCCGAGGCAGCGGATTCCATTGTTGAGCAACTCTTACTGTCAAAATGTTTTCCCTAATATCCAGCCAGTACCTTCCCACCCTTAATTTAAACCCATTATTAGAAGTACAATGCCCCAGCGTTCTACACATAAAACGACTGATATACTCAGCATTAGACAGAAACAGAGCTTTAAACTGGGACACACTATGCTATAGGGTTTCCAGGCCCCACTGGCCACCAGTGGGGAGGTTGCAAGATCAAGGTTGGGAAACTCCTGGAGACTTGGGGGTGGAGCCTGGAGAGGACAGGTACCTCAGTGGGATAAAGTGCCGTAGAGTCCACCCTCCAAAGCATCCATTTTCTCAAGGGGGACTGATCTTTGCAGGCTGGAGATGAGCTATCATTCCAGGGGATCCCCAGGTCCCAACTGGAGGCTGGCACCCCTACTATGCTAAGTTATCACCCGGCACGCAGAAGGTTACAGGTTCAATCCCTGGCATCTCCAGTAAAAAGGACCAGGTAGTAGGTGATTTGAAGTACCTCCGCCTGAGGACCCTGGAGAGCTGCTGCCAGTCTGAGTAGACAGTACTGACCTTAATGGGCCAATGGTCTGATTCAGCATAAGCAGGGGTCATTTCGTAGAAAAAGAGCTAGGGGAACTCATTAGCATAACTCATTAGCATATGCCACACTCCCTGACATCACCGGAAGTGTGTCATAAAGCCACACCTCCGGACATCACCGGAAATGTGTCATAAGGCCACAAACCCCACCCCCAACGGTCCTGGCCGCCGGTGCCGGCCTTGCAGCTCCACTGCCGAGCCCCATGAGGGGCCCGGCGGTGGACCTGCAAGGCCGGCAGGAGTGCAAGGAGCCGGAAGCGGGGCGGCCGGAAGCAGGGGGCGTGGCTTCGTCATGTGCCCCGCCCCCTGTACCTCACCCGGGGGAACTGTGTTCCCCCGCGTTCCCCCCCCGAAATGACCTCTGAGCGTAAGGCAGATTCATGCGTGTTCGATGCGAACCACAACGGTTAAGGAGGGAAAGATCCCGCAGCCCTTTAATGGTGTTTAAGGTCACTGGCCTGATTTCTATCACTCTGCTTAGCAAAGTCTGAAGCCTTCACTTTCTAAATACTAAAGCTACTACTACTACTAAGTGATTTTTCTGCTCAGTGAAAAGGCAAGGAGAGAACAGATGTAGTATCTGGCTGTATGGCATGGCTGATGTACGTATGGCCCTGACCTGGATAGTCCAGGCTAGCCCAATCACGTCAGATCCTGGAAGCTAGGCAGGGTCAGCCCTGGTTAGTATTTGGATGGGAGACCACCAAGGAAGTCTGCTAAGCCAAGTAATGGCAAACCACCTCCGAATGTCTCTTGCTTTGAAAACCCTCGGGGGTTGCCCTAAGATAGCTATGGCTTGACAGCACTTTACACAGTACTAGCCACACCCACCCACCCCACAAGTATTTATCCATTTGACAAAACACTATCTCCCCTCACCCCTCACTATATGTGCCCCTGGGAAGACACAGGATTGGATCATACAGAAGCTCTTCACAAGCACAACAATCCTTTGGCAAGTGGTAGTGCTAAAATGACTACTCCCTGTTTACTTGAGCTACATGAAAGCAGCTGTTTCTCCATTATCTTTATTTTTTGTATTTATTTATTTCTCAAATTTATAACCCGCCCTCCCAGCCAAGGCTGGCTCATGCACAAGACACAGAGCAAGGTATTTCTTCTGCTACAGTTTCAAAAACCAAAGTAAACGAAATCATGTGAACCACTGGTTAGGGACTGTGGCTCAGTGGTAGAGCACCTGCTTGGCATGCAGAAGGTCCCAGGTTCAATCCCTGGCATTTCCAGTTTACAGGATCAGTTAACAGGTGATGTGAAAGACCTCAACCTGAGACAGCTGGACAGCCAGTCTGAGGACCAAGGATCTGACGGAGTATAAGGTTGCTTCATGTGTTTGTTCATCAATTGTATATTCCATTGCTCCACATGCACAATGTTGTTTTGTTAAAAACTGCATTCAAACACTATGCATTGCATCAAAAGACGAGCCACTTAAGTTGGAAGAAGACTTCCTCCGGCCTATGGTAGAATACTACCCACTATATTTTTAACAATACCTCTTAATTAACCTTACACTACACAGATCCCTGGTATAAATCATCGGCATGCATCCTACCACTCCACCGAGCAAACTGTGAAGCCTTCCTCCAGCCTGAGGGGACTTCCACCAACTTAAGTGGCTCTTCTGTTGGAGGAAGAGCTCTTTAGGGTGGAAAAAGGCTCTTTAGGGTAGAAAAAGGCTTCTTAGGTTTCTACGGAAAGATATGTGCCATTATTTCTCTGGCAGAAAATACTTTCTTCCCAACAACAATTCATCTCAACTTGTACTCATTCAAGAGCTGTTATTTATAAATAAATAAATAAATATTTATGAACAGGCAGGGCTTCAAATATTCTTTCCATATTTCACTGTGGAAAACATGCTGAAATAAAGATCAATTAACACTTAGAGGGGAATTATGAAGTTGCTAAGAGGTCTAAATAGGCAAGTCCCATTGAAGGCACTGGATAGTGTTTAGCCTACAGCAAAGAAGATGAAAATATTGGCAGTGTTCAAATATTTATAAGGATGTTGGATTGGAGATGGCAAAATTTATTTATTCTATTTAGGGTTCAGTAAGAAGCAGTCGCCTGTATCCTACCACTCTACCTAGCCAAGTTTCTTCCAGACTATACTACTGTATATAGTATATATGATCTGTTTGCTATATGTTATCTTGCTATCACTACATTGCTTTCTACCCAAGTAATTTCATTTTTTGACACTGTAAACATACCGTATCAGTATTATCTAATTCTCAGCATGGCCAATTCAGTGGATACTTAAATCCAGAGACTGGAGCCAATGACCATTAAGACAGTTCTTTCTAGAAACCTGAAAATGCCCCAGGTGTGCAGAGGGAGGGGGGGTTGAAATCCAAAAACAAACAAGGAAGAAAACATTGGGAAGTTTTTTTTAAAAGCCAAATAATAGAAGCAGCACCGGTAGCTTTAAGAAATAAATGTCCTCAATGGCTGTTGCTAAGCAACCAGGCAATATTGCCAGGCTTCAAGCCCTGGTTTCTGTCAGTAAACGGCAAAGGGAAGTGGCAGGCAGCTTTCTAGGGCTCTTTCAGCCTTTGAGGGAGGACTCACTGGTGCCAGGCTCACCAGCAACCACCAGGTGACTTGCAAGAATCAACTAAGCCTGGCTACTCACTACTGTTCAACAGCAGCCACCCCATGAAAGCCAGTGTGGTATAGTGGTTAGAGTTTCAGATTAGGATCTGGGAGAACTAGGTTCAAATCTTTGCTCTGCCATGGAAGCTCACTGGGTGACCTTGGGCCACTTATACATTCTCAGCCTACCTCACCTCACAGGGTTGTTGTAAGGATAAAATGGAGGCAAGGAGAATGTTGTAAACTGCCTTAGGTTTCCATTATAGAGAAAGAAGAAGTATAAATGAAATACTAAATATAGCTGAAGATGGGGGAAGATAAGAGGTAGTTTGGTGGGTGGGTGCAAAGCTGAGAAGGAAGTAGGGGAAAGTGAGGATATGGAGGTTGCCAGGAGAAGGGAAAGCGGGAACAGTATGGAGAAGAGGATACCGGGGAAAATAAGGTGCCCTTGCAAGTCCTTGTGGGTTCTCTATTGTGGAACTGGGTCTAGAAGCCAGCATTGCACAATTGGACCATAATTTTCCTAGGTAGAGGTTGCTGGGGGGAGGGAAGGATGAAAAGCTAAAGACAGGAGGCAGATAAAGGTACACTGGTTGGTGAGCGGGAAGGAGAGAAGGAAGCAGGACAAGGTTATCAGGGCTTTCAGGGCAGGGAAAGTGACAATAGTGCAGGAGGGGGAAATGATTCCCCCCATAAGACCTTGCGAGTCCCCTGATTTCTTTGTTTCAGATTTCTGTAATCCTAGTCCTATTACTTTGTTTATCAGATGCCTCGTTCTATTGAATGCCCTGATTTACACTGTGTAATCTGCCTGGAGTCTGAATGAGAAAGGTGGACTATAAGTAATGTAAATAAATAAACCTCCCTCCAAATTAAGCAGCTCTTCTTCCAGAAGTGCCATTTATCACCTTGAATCCAGCCACAAGAGCATCATTCCTGTTCTCCCCCCACCCCGCCACACACCCTGCTGGCTGACTGTGGGGCAAGACAGGAGGCAGAAATTGGTGGAATTCACAGTCCCAGTTTCCAGAAATGGAACAGCTGTTCTGTCAGACAGCCTGCATGGCTGGATACGTGCCATCATTTTTTAAAAAAGAAGAAGAAGAAATAATTAGGCTTTAAACTTTGGTGTGCACCATGGTAGGATGCAGTTCAGTGAGTTTAAATTTCAGAAAATTAGATTTGGGTTAAACATCGGGGAAAACATTTTAATATGAGGGATGTTTAAGTAAGTTGCATAATCCACTTTCCTGGCAGGGTTCAAGGAAAGTCTATTAGGAGATAATGGGTTGGATCCTACAAGAATTTCCACTCGATCTTGTCTGACTCCCCTCTTCACTGTAGTCCCCCCTCATGTAACTTTTCTCCATACAGGTTCCATAATACCGGGGGGGGGAAATCCTCCTCAAAAGGGCCCTTCCTCCTTCTTTAATTGATATAATAGATGGCAGGATCCAGCTCAGTGTATGTACGAGTTTACAGCTGCTCCAAATCTAGATGATCAACACTTTTGCAAAGATATATCCCCAAAAGAAATGCATGCTTGCTGTTACTTGCAGGCATGATTATCTGAAGTCAGCGTAATGCAGCAGTTAAGGGAACACGCCAGGAAGTCCTTGGTTCAAATGCCACCTCATCCACAGACTCCCTGGGTGGCCTTATGGAAACATTTCTCTGTCCCAAGACTGGTTCACCCAACAGCATTTTGGAAAGGATCACACATGTAGATAAAGCATGTAAAGTGCTCTGAGTACTATGAGAAAGCGTAATAATAATAAATTAACAAGCATAACTAACTTGACTTAACACTGAACTTACTAAGCAAGCAAGCAAATTCAGCTTTGCTCTTTGGAATTTCTTTGGCAGTTTTGCTCTTACGCAAACAAACTGCAACGGACTGCAGCTAGCACTAATTAAGTCTATTGATTGCAATAAACATAATTAGTGGTTGCTCCCCACTTATACGATAACAGCAAACTGACAGCCTGGTGAGGCTCAACTTTCTGACTATTTCTCAAAATGGAAAGAACTAAACACCAAATCAGTTTAATGCTTGGAAATAAGTGTTTGGCAGAATTTCAACAGTCACTAAAGTGTGAGTGTGTGTGTGGGGGGGGAACTAGGTTAAAGAGAGAGGAGGGGTATACGGTCCAAACGTTCTCTGTGAAACAATTCAGATTTCCGCCCTCCTTAAGTTAACAACCTCTTTCATAAGGTGGTGGTGAGGATAATTGAGGTAAGAATTGTAATACACTTTGTACATCGAACTGAAATGATTCATTAGGGTAATAAAATGGCATACGCTGATTGAAGAAACTGGAAGGATTCCAGCTACGCTGTAAATTTTTAATGCTGTTACTTAACCCAAGAATGAAACTGCTCAGACATTTCTTTAAAACCTGTGCTACTTAAGCAAACAGACCGGGACAGCTGCACCAAAGACATATTAAAAGTCCCAGACAAAGATGAAATTATAGTGTTCAGGACACCAACAAAGCCAACCGAAAAAGGCTAGAAACAGTCTGGAATTGTTCTTCCTTTCCATTCGTTACTAGAAGGGGGAACTCGACGACCGGTCTGATCTGACACGTTGCGGTGGTCTTGTCTATCCCAAAACACTTGGCATCGGGTCCTGCCTCATAAGAGCATAAATAATACCAGGAAACACTGTAGAACTAGACAGCTGTGCCTATGGGGAGAAATTCCAAAACACTTTTTTCACGTATTATGTACTGGGAGTGGTAGAAGGCAACTAGCACGGACCCAAGCAAAAAGCAAAAGGGTTATTCGCTTTAGGAACAATGACCCACTTTTATTATTTTTATCATCATCATCATTTAGATTTTTTTATTATTTACTGGATTTCCTAGCTTGCACCCTTTGTTAGAATGTCTAGAAAACCATATAAGCAAACAGATTGTCTATGGAGGGAAGAAATGGTCTGCAAACTGGATGTTGACACACCAACTCTTTCTATTGGACAAGCGGGTAACACGTGAAACCAGCTCTCAGGAATTTGATATTTCCTTCCTCGGTGGCCCACCACAGACTTCCAGCCTCTTAGGGGCACTTACTCAAAGGTAAATACAAGCATCCTGGGTGGGGGGGGGAAGCAGCTGACGAAACTCAAGAGCAAGCCTTCTCTTGTGGGAACAGCTGCCTGGCAAGCAGTGAGCTACCTCCCTCTACTCTGCCCTTGGCTAATCCTATGCACCGCTCAGTTCATGGGAACATGTGAGACATATGGCAGTTAGAGGCTTAAGGGTACGCAAATGTGTACAACCCCTAGGGAGCAGGCAGCATCAGAAGCCTACAGCCTATCACTACTGCAACACCCCCTTCTTCACCAAGAATCCCTGCATGAGCAATAAAGCTCGTTGGGTGACCTCAGACTAGTAGTCCGTATCTTTCAGTCTGAACTCTCTGGGGTTGCTGTGAGGGGGGGAATGGGATAACCCCATCCATGCACACCGGCCTGAGCTCCTTGGAGTAAAGGTCGAATACAAATGCAAAAGAATGAACAACTGGGAGGAAAAAAGCAACAGACTATTTTTCTCCCTCTCTCCCTGCTTTTCAATACGGAAGACTAAGAGCACAATCCTATGCAGTCTAAACCTGTTGAAATCTACTCCAGTCTAAGCCTGTTGAAATCAATGGGATTAGAGGGGAGTAACTCTGGACAGGATGAGTCTGTAAACCTTTGCCTATTCCCCCCTCTCTCCCCAAAAATCAAATGAGTGTGTTCTTTTAAGGGAAAAAAAAAGCAAAATAGTCCCAATGATCCACCAAATTCAAACAGCAAGAATAACAGATCAGAAATGTTTAACAGAAATCCTCTGTATTTATGGAACTCCCATCCACAAGAAGTTTAAGGAGCAGTGCAAGACATGGGGATCCTAGTTGGGCTGAAAGGCGGCACACAAAGTACCTGGCAGCCAAAATGATAGAAACAGATGGGGGATTTTTCCTACCTGGGGCTTCGGTACAAGGAGGCATAGATGCTGATACCAGTAAAGGAAATAAATTCCTCGCTACACTAACGTTCCATCTTGATGCCAAGAAAAGTGGTTACATGACATTTGTGCTCGTGCGACCCTATATAATAGCATGGTGCTTGGGGGAGGGGAGGCAACAGTGGGAGGGCTCCTAGTGTCCTGGCCCCCCTGGTGGACCTCCTGATGGCACCTGGTATTTTTGGCCACTGTGCGACAGAGTGTTGGACCGGATGGGCCATTGGCCTGATGCAACGTTGGCTTCTCTTATGTTCTTATGTTCTCACAACCTCGACAACTCTTGATGGCCAAGATGAACTTAACTATGGCTCCGGTCACACGGGCCGGATATCGCGGGGGGGAGGCAAATTGCCCTGGCGCAGTTTGATCCGCGATTATACGATCAGACGCGCTGGCGGCACACCACGGGTCCTTCCCTCGGAGCAGGCGCGTAAACGAGGGGCCGGAGGGGAAAGCCGCGCGCCAGCGCAATCACACCACAGGCATCCGGAGGCATTCCGCGGCAAACCGTTTGCCAGTACTTTGGAGGTACTACTTTTTTATCGTGCATTTTCGACGGTAAGCCACGGGTTGGCCACGGCTGCGCTCCACTTCCCAGATGTTGGGGTGTGATCATGCACGGATAATCTGCCCACCACCCGTGGCTCTCCCGCGGCAAATTCACTGGGTGAACGGGGCCTATATAGTTTAGGGATGCAAGAGTGCATAGAATATACAGCTTTTACCTAAAAATCTAGGCAACTAGGGTTGCCACCTCTAGGTTGAGAAACACCTGGAGAAATTACTAGTTAGGGTTGACAACCTCCAGGTTGCACCTGGAGGTCTCCTGAAATAACAGTTGATCTCCAGGTGACAGAGTTCAGTCCCCTTGGAGAAAATGGCTGCTTTGGAGGGTGGACTCTATGCCATCATACCTGCTGAGGGCCCTCCCCAGGCTCCACCCCCCTGATCTCCAGGAACTTCCCAACCCAGAGTTGGCAACCCTATATAATAGCATGGTCAGTTACTCAGATTTATGAAGGTTCCTTTTCCCCCCACAGCAGGAACCAAGTAATGCGAAAATGTACCTTCAGCCTAATTTAGGTCTTCAGATGCTCTTAGCGGCTTCTTTCTTCAGGGACGTGTCAACAAAGCCCTCCTACCCAGATAGCTCCCACAGGGCCAAATTCTTAGCTAGCTTTCTTTAAAAGGCCTGCTCCACATGGAATCCCTTATTTGTCAGGAACATGGCCTATCTTTCTGTTTGGAACAGTTTTAAGAGAGTACATTTCACATTGAGAAGTTAAAATGTTCCACAGGGCAACAAAAAAATGTGCTTCACAAATGCTTTGAACAGGGAACTGGAAATGTTCTTTCTAGCAAGTCTTGAAAGTGTTTGTCCACGATTTTTTTTTTATGCTTCCTCATTCTGGCTGGTGAAGGAATCGGCTAAGCTCGAACACATATGTCTCACACACTAAAGAAGAACAGGGAATTATAAACTGTGTGAATCCTGTGAACAGTTTCAGATTTCCACCCATTTTAACAACTGTCCGCAATCTCAAACGTCACAGTTAGTTTGTTTCAGCGTAATATAAGGTCAACACTGAGATAAACCTACTGAAAATAAACTTAGCAGGACAGAGCTTGACTTTTTGGCCTTTTAAAGATATTAAAAGGAGGCCCAATTGCCAACGTAAAGATACTAGCTACATAACCATGACGAGGAAATCTGGGTGGTCTAGGAATCCCGCACCCAATCCATAATTTCTGGTGGTTAGATGTACCACAACATTGCTAGTCTTGATTACTTTTAAACCAGAGTGGTGGTGGAAATGGCTGTCAAGTGACAGCTGATTTATGGCAACCCTGTATGGTTTCAGAGGCAAAAGATGAATGGAGGTGGTTTCCCCTTGCCTGCCTCTGCATAGCACCCCTGGAATTCCTTGGTGGTCTCTCATCCAACTACTAACCAGGGCTGACCCTGATGAGATCGGGCCAGCCTGGGCCATCCACACCAGGGCTCAAGCCAGAGTATGCATGCCCCCAAAACACAGATTTGAAGCTAACCATGGTTAGTGTTAGAGCAGACACAATAACGTCCTTGTTTGGTTACCTGTGAAAAGAGAAGAAAGGAGAACGTTCCCACACATGGGGAGGGGAGGATGACACAGAACATTCCCCTTCTCCTAGTTACGGCTATCAGGAAGATCATGTTTATCCCATGGATCTTTGTATTGCATGCTAGTGGTTTGCAGCTTATTTTTATTTTATTTTTTGTACTGTGAAGGTCTTTTTTCTGAAGTGTGAAACATGTTGGGATTCCCTTTTCCCTCTTTCAAAACAGCCTATGTTCACTCTCCAGAATGTGTTGCTCTCCACTACTCCGATGATAATATGAACGGAGTCAATTCCATGGGACAGCAACAGATTTGTGCAATCAGAGTCTTAACTTTTTTTTTTAAAGGAAATGCAGGTGCAGCGAAGCTGAGAACTTGATCACAGCAACAGCACTGTTGTGGGGGGAGGGAGAAGATGCTTATAGATCCCCTTTTGCAGGTGAGAAAGAAGCTGGAGAGGTGCATTGATTCCAAAATTTGCTTCTGTTCAGAGTGCCACTGCTCCGATAAAATTTGCGCACACACGTGCTGGAAGCCTGTACTTCCCTTAGATTAATAAAATAAAATCTTCTGAAAGACTGACCATGGGTCTCACTTTGCTGGGGTTGCCAACCTCCAGGTCGTCAAACTACGTATACCCACCGTGAAGAATGACAAAATTGCAATTTATATAAACAGCTAAATTTATGTAATGCAATTAATATCTTAATTTCTATGTACCAAAAATGTGCCGGCACTGACAAGAAAAGGTTTGGCTTTAACTGCTGTTTTGGAAACCTAGGATTGACCACCCAGCCTTAACCGGACGAATCTTAGAATCTTCACGATTTCCCACGAAGAAGTGGGTGAAACAGGCATTATCACTGGCCTGTTGGAGTCGTGTTTGTGAGCTTTATGGAAGTACAGAATGGAGAATAAATCGGCTGACAACCTCCGTCCCCTCCAGTTTTCAACAAGGTCAAATCATAGCAAGGACTCTTAATGGTTAGAATACATGGAGTCCACCTGCTGAATGAATTAATGTGACTGTCTCAGCAGTTTATAAGGGACACTAAAAGATTGCTGAATCTTTGGTACATAGAAATTGAGATATTAATTGCGTTACACAAATTTAGTTGCTTATATAAGTTGCAATTTCATCATTCTTCATGGTGTGTATACTTAGCTTGACAACCTATCCCGTGATCTCTCTACTTTTGTAACCTCCAAGTGGTGACTGGAGGTTGTCCACTATTACAACTACTCTCCAGGTGAAAGAGATCAGTTCCTCTAGAGAAAATGGCTACTTTGGAAGGCGGTCTTTATGACATTAAACCCCACTGGAGTCTCTCCCCTCCCCAAACCCCGCCCTCCTCAGGCTCCACCCCCCAAATTTCCTGGTATTTTCCAACCTAGATCTGACAAGCCTAATTACTGCTACTTATAGTCTGTAACAAAGCAGTCGAGGTGGATATTTCAGGTTTTTAGAACATAAGAACATAAGAGAAGCCAATGTTGGATCTAGTCCAACACTCTGTCACACAGTGGCCAAAAATACCAGGTGCCATCAGGAGGTCCATCAGTGGGGCCAGGACAACAGAAGCCCTCCCACTGTTGCCCCCCTCAAACACCAAGAATACAGAGCATCACTTGCCCCAGACTGATTGTTCCTATCTTTACCTTGTGGCTAATAGCCACTGATGGACTTCTGCTCCATATGCTTATCTAATTCCCTCTTGAAGCCGTGCATGCTTGTAGCCGCCACCTCCTCCTGTGGCAGTGAATTCCATGTGTTAATCACTCTTTAACTTACACAGTTTTAACTTACAAAGAAAAGGAGGCAAGGGAGAAACCTTTTCAATTGTGACCAAGTTTCTCTCCTATATACAGCATCTAAATGGGTGGTCAGTGACGATGAAAGGAATGGATACAGCTATTTCTATGACACCCAGGCAGGAGCTCAAACAGTTTTCCCATAAGGAGCAGAAAACTGTAGGAGACTAATTATTTTTTTATGAATCATCCATAACAAACCACACTCCTAACAAGTTCCCAAGTGATTTCATTTTAGATGGCAGGGAATTCAAACACCACCACCACCCCACTTAAAGCAGTGCTAACGTCATCAACGGCTTTGACTAAGGAAGCTAATACACGAAAGCTTCTCCAGGGACATTTAACAAATATACCTGCTGGCCAGATTATCGTGCATCAAACAAGCCAGGACCTCAATGCTAGACTGGAGGGCCCAGCAGGTTTGTAAAAATTCAGCACTAAAATATAGCAAGTATCAATACAAACTGTAGAATAAAAAATCCCAGTTGGTTTGTTTAACGTCAACACAGGATTCCCTTAGCCTTGTGCATCTCTTCCGTCTTTAAAACTTCAAACTGGCTCCATAGAGTGTAACTGGAATCACTGGGGAGAGGGCCACTTCGAGGTTCTATCCCTCCCACCCAGCAAGAGATCACATATATTTGTGGAAGGAGGCTACTCCCCCCCCCTCCCCTTTTAAATGAAAATAAATAAAATGCCTGTATTGGCCATTTACAACCCCTGGGGGGGAGGGGGGAGAGAAGGAGGACATACATGAAATACACCAGGGTTCCCCAACGTGGTGCCTGTGTGTGCCATGGCACTTGCTGACATCTTTCCAGATTGGCTGTGCAGATTAATGTTCTTTCGGCGGCATCTGCCGCTATAGTGTTCTTTTATTCTCCCTCTCACTCCTCTTTCCCAGTGTATTCTTAAAAATTACTCCTCATGTCCCCTGCGCTTGGGTTACTTCCAGGCCTGTAGCCATGGTGGGGGGAGGCTTGGGGTGACGCCCCCTCCTGAATGCGCCCTGCCCCTTCCTCTCCTGGCCACCCTCCCCCAGAAGGCAGAGGGGAGCCTGGAGTCTCAGAGCGGCTTACAATCTCTTTTCCTTTCCCCTCCCCACAACAGACACCCTGTGAGGTAGGTCGGGCTGAGAGAGCTCTTGACAGAAACAGCTCTTGAGAGAACAGCTCTGAGAGAACTTGTGACTGACCCAAGGTCACCCAGCAGACCGCACGTGAAGGAGTAGGGACTCAATCCCGGTTCTCCGAATTACAGTCTGCCGCTCTTAACCACTACACCAAACTGGCTCTCTTGGCGCAGTATAAAGAGTGTTGTGTTTTGAAGTTGAGAGATGAGGTTCAAATTTCTGCTCGGTCCGGAGGTTTAGAGCAGCAGACTCTGATCTGGAGAACTGGGCTTGACTCCTCCCTTCTCCACATGAAGCCTGCTGGGTGACCTTGGGCCAGTCACAGTTCCCTCAAGACACTCTCAGCCCTGGCCACCTCACAAGTTTCCTGTTGTGGGGGAGAGGAAGGGAAGGCGATTGTACCCCACCTTGAGACTCTTTAACGAAGAGAAAAGCAGGGTATAAAAACATTCTTCTTTTCGTACTGACGTCCCCAAGGCAACTCACTATCCCTTTGCTTGGCTCACCTAAGACAAAGTTAAACACGTGGATATGTTTAAGTAAAGATATATTGCAATTTTCCCTAGGGCCTGGGGATCAAGTAGCATGGGAAGTGGAATCAATAAAATCCACCTGTTCTTTGTAAAGTGAGCTTCAAAGGAGTTTTCAGTACATTTCCCTGGATCTAATCTAATTTGGATTTATTGGAGTCTTAGCAGCCCCTCAGAAGTAACTGTGAGCAATTTCTCATAAGGCCTATGACCTTAAAGAGAGATGTAGAAAGTATGAATGATATTCAGGTTTTCTCTAGTTACTACAAGTGAATGTAGACAAGTGAGGAACGCAATTAAAAGGTTAGATAGGATGGAGCAGATCAGTAATGACAACTTGGAACCAAAGCAGAGCATCTGATGTGAACTTTAAGAAGAGATTCTCAGTTCATCATGAAAATGACACTAATTTCAAACCTGCTTGTCAGCACTGCGAGAGGCATGATGCTACATGACGATAAAGGAGGACACGGCAAGATTTTAGAAAAAATAAACAGCACGCCTCCAGAAGTATAACAGATGCTAGTGTTTAAGGTACTGAGCTATGGTTCACAGTTAATCAGCGATGGGGTTGGCTGGGGGGAGTGACTGACTCTACGTCTTTTCTGTCTCTACTAGTCATGCTCTTAAAAACCACTTGAAACCACAATAGAGAATCACCAAGACAAAAGTTTCAGGCCCTGTAGCCATACTTCCATTCCAGACATTCTGGCTTGGATCAAACAAATTGTTTACAGAATGAATCTCTTTCTCCTTCTCCTTGTAAGTCATGTCCCCACTTTGGCAGTAGAAAAGAGTAAGAGCCCAGTAGCGAAATTTGTGGTAGGGTATGAGTTTTCGTGAGTCACTGATCACTTCTTTGGATACCTCACTTTGGGAGAGCCATAAAATCCTCTGAGTGTGATGTGGTAGGGGGTAACCTACAGCAAGACAGAGAATTAGGAGACCCCCCCCAACACATACCTTGTGCAAGAGATCACGCAAGTAGAAATTGCCCATTCCCCCATAAGTTGCAAGTTTTCCTCCTGCTCTATTGCACTCTCTCTTTGACGGCCCCATGACTCTCAGGAGCAGAGTGTGGGGGGACGCAGGGGGTTGCAAGGGGAAGGATGATTGTTTGGACCCACCCCACTATCGTCTGATCGAATTCTGACTGACAGCTTGAGTACAAAGTTTTTTAAAAATCAAAGCAGCAGTAGAAATCAGAGAATGTTAATAACGAAAGGGTTCCATCTACCTCAAATTGACTCAGCAAGTGTAAAATTCTGAGAATCACTATCTCATAGACTGAAGCAGCACACAGAGTGTGTTATCTCAGAGGCTCACGGAGCATTATGTTCATTCCCATCACTCCAGCATGCCATTCTGTCAAGTTTGTTCTCCTGAGCCATATTATAGCTTTCAGGCATCACCAGTTGAGCGTGAACAGACCGGGTATGGGGCTGCTAAGCCCCTGATCCCCATGATCTAAAGAAATCTCAATTGGGTGACAGTGTGATGTCATGATTGGGGAAACCCAGAAACAAATTGCAGAAACTCTATGGTTTTACCACAGTGTTTCCGGTGATTCCTAGAGAGACATGCCATCAGTGACGGCACCTTCCATGTTCCCCCCTCGGTCCCCCAATGGTTAGCAGGCCATACCCACCATAGTTCCTCAAGCCAGAAAGGACCTGTCATTTTTGCCTCTGTTTCTTGATTTATACACGCTAATATCATATAAAAATAAGGTATTTAACCATAATTCAAGCTTATTCTATTATGTGTGAAATGTAAAACATTCTCTCTTTAGCACTAGCAAAATAAAGCAGGTGGGTAATGAAAGATCTTACCGGAAGATGATTAAGTGGCACATCAACTTGACCAAGGAAATCGTCTCTGGTCTGTTAACAAAAAAGGAAAGTATGCTTATTAACTCAATTGCAACAGCAGAGGATCGAAACAAGGAGCAGATAAACAAAGACAACTGTGTTGACACTCTGTCACCATTAGCACCACTGTTATCTACCGGAGCCCCTAAATATCTGTCCCATTAAAGATCTTCTAAATGTCTTCTGTTGACAGGGAAAGTTTTAAGCTACACTTTGAAGTAAAATTCCACTTGTAGCTCATATTGCAACTGCTTTCTTGCATGCTGAACTTGTATATAGTGGTCCCTAAAAATGGAAGCTACCTGTAAATGCGCTATACTGTAAGGAATGGCTCATATGAAACTTCAGATATAGATAAAATAAAACACTGACTCCATTTTAAAACATGCATACAAAACATGAATAAATGAGGTAATAAATGTAGCTCATATTGCAACTGCTTTCTTGCATGTTGAACTTGTATATAGTGGTCCCTAAAAATGGAAGCTACCTGTAAATGCGCTATACTGTAAGGAATGGCTCATATGAAACTTCAGATATAAATAAAATAAAACACTTTGTGTATCTGACTCCATTTTAAAACATGCATATAAAACATGAATAAATGAGGTAATAAATGTGGTAAAAGGACAGGAAATATAACTTTTTTGCATCATGCCACCCCAGGGTGTTCCTAGTAACTGCTAATGCTTTTATTAAACATGTAGGAAAAGCAAGTTATCCTGTCTGTAGAATACTAATGGCCCAGTAAAATTTCAGTATGCTCCTTGATGCTCATATATGCACTTGATTATAGAAATTTCCTTATTCATTCCAATGGACAGACCTGAGCCACACATCAAAAGTACATGGACAGCCAGTGTAGTGTAATATTTAGAGTGCTGGACTCAGATCTGGGTACAGCTGCCAACTCCCATTAGGGAAATTCCTGGAGAATTGAACGTGGAACCTGGGGATGGAGGAGTTTGGAGAGAGGAGGGACCTCAGCAGGGGTCATTTCCTGTGGGAGCGCACAGGAGCGGAGCTCCGGCAGTAAGGAGCCCAGGGGGCGGGCACATGCAACAAGCCCCGCCCCCTGCTCCCAGCAGCCCTCAGTCAGGCCACGAGGAGCAAGAAGCAGCCAAGTAAGTTGCAGAGCGCCCCCCCCCCCGGCCCGCCTTCAGGTACAAGCTCTCCCTCCTCTGTGAGGACAGATCTGCGTGTTCGCCCCACCCCACCACCAAATAGCTAGCAATCCAAAACAGTCCAGTGGAGCCTGAGCGGTGGGTGTTGCCTTCTGACACACTTTCGGTGATGTCAGGGGGCGTGGCATATGCAAATAAGTTATGCTCATAAGTTATGCTAATGAGCTCCTGCACCTCCTTTTCTACGAAATGACCCCTGGACCTCAGCAGGCTATAAGCCATAAAATCCACCCTCCAAAGTGGCCATTCTCTCCAGGGGGGACTGGTCTTAGTAGTTTGGAGATCACTTTTAATTCCAGGAGATCTGGCAACCCTGGATCCATGAGACCTAGATTTAAGTCCCACTGACCAATGAAGGGCATGGGGTGACAGTATACCATTCACACTTTCTCAGTCTAACCTAGCTCACAAAGTTGTGATGGGGATGAAAGGGGGAAAGGAGAGCCGTGCATGCCACCCTGAACTCCACTGCAACTGAGGAAAGGCGGGATAAAAATGTACCTTTTTTTAACATTCTTTATAGTCCACCTTTTTCACTGAGGCTCAAGGTAGATACTAGATGGATAAAGATGTATACCCATTCATGTCCCTCCACTGCCATGAATGAGGAAAGTTACCACACCAGGATAACTAGTTGTACAAACTAGATCTCCACTGGCCACCAGCCAACACCAGAATGGGGTAGGGATGCCAGCCTCCAGGTGGGACCTGGGGA
The DNA here is from genome assembly GCF_001447785.1 of Gekko japonicus. Taxonomy (NCBI): domain Eukaryota; kingdom Metazoa; phylum Chordata; class Lepidosauria; order Squamata; family Gekkonidae; genus Gekko; species Gekko japonicus. The sequence continues at coordinate 417,042 of NW_015169783.1, read as the reverse complement.
TCCCCTGGAATTACAGCTCATCTCCAGACTTCAGAGATCAGTTTCTCTGGAGAAAAAGGATGCTTTGGAGGGTGGGTTCTATAGCACTGTACCCCGCTGAGGTCCCTGTCCTCTCCAGGCTCCACCCACAAATCTCCAGACGTTTTTCAACTTGGATCTAGCAACCCCCCATCCCCCCCACCAGTGGCCAGGGGAGACCTGGCAACCCTAGACGAGGGGTAAGTCTGCAAAGCATCTTACATTGGTCTCCATTTTGTCCTCATAGTGACCTTGAGAGTTCAGTTAGCCTGAGAGAGCCCAAGGCCACCCAGCAAGCTTTCGGGGCACAGTGGGGATTTCAAACCTGGGCCTCCCCAGATCCTAGTCAAAGACTCTAATCACTATACCACACTGGCTCTGATGGAGCTAGGCTTCTCCCTTGACCGCCAGGATGAGAAGCAGCACCTGTGTGAGCGGGTCAGCTCCTTGGCACCCATCTTGGAAACCACCAGCACAGAGCTGGGGCCCACATGGGATAAGGGGGGGGGGGTGGCAGCCAAGATCACAGTTGCCAAGGTGACAAGCCTACTCCCCAGCCAGCATCAAGGCCGCTTCCAGTGGTGGCTAGGCCTGTTGCCCTGGAAACCAGAGAATGATAAGACTCCAGTGCCCCAAGAGACAAGGTGGGAGGGCTGGAAGGGGGCGGGACCAGTTCGGGGGAGTTAAACCCCACCCAATCCCAGCTGAGGAGGATTCCCTGCCCTGCTCTTGGCAAGCACAAGAGCTGATGGGCTAGAAGAGGCAGCAGAATTCTCCCTTCCAGGTCTGAGGCCTACTGTGGGCCGGAAGCCCTCACTGCATATGCCCCCACCACTGTGGCGCCACAAGTGGAACCCTAGTATAAGTACATTCCTGCGCGTTCTCCCCCCGTTGCCCTTGTCTCTGTATTTCCTCTGGCTCTTTCCGTAATCTTTGCTTTCCCATCCTCAAATTTTAGATTGACAGCTCCTTGGGCTAGGGGTCTGTCTTTATGTTGCTTTGCACAGTTCCACATTTATTGATGGTGCCATAGAAATAAATAAAGTCACAACGGGCTTATTTCAAAAAGGCAAAGAGAGAGCATTCACCATCCATTCATTGACCAGCAAGAAACAGAACTAGGTTAATGTGTGTTGTGTGTGTGTGTGTGTGTGTGTGTGTGTGTTCTGCAAAAGCTGCCTTGGGAACAGATAGCTGAAAGGGGGGGGGGGATATTTTTTAAAATAAAATATATTTTAAAATAAAAATAACATTAAAGAGGAAAATCTGAAATATATGCTTGGCAAGCAATCTGGTTTCTACGTACAGTTCTCCCTAAATGCTAGTTGGCGGTTCAGAGAAATTGTTCTCTGCTGGGTTCCTCTGCCTGATATATTCATGGAGACTTGTGATCTAAATGCATCACTGGCTGCCCGATTTAAACCTCGCTCTTTCACATCAGGCAAAAACAAATTAGATGGAGGTTCCTGAAATGTCCAATTGTTTTGTCATTTGGGAAATTAACCATTAACAACCAGCCGACAATAACAACAAAAAGAGAACCGACTTTGCTTATTCCTAAAATGGGAAAGGGGAAGGAGAGAAATATAAATTCCACAAGGGTAATGCCATTACAGTGCAATCACCAATTGAGTTATGTCTTTCGAAGGCCGCTGACTTCAACAGACTTAAGAAAGGTGCAACTGCTATTGTGGCACAGCCTGGCATCAGATGCATGAAATATACTCTCAGTTAGCAGATGCAGATACACGCACACAGGTTAGGGTTCCCTTTTGCCTACTTACTAGGGTTTAGTGTTGCCAACCTCCAGGTAGCACCAGGATACCTCCCGCTATTATAATTGATCTCCAGACAACCAAGATCAGTTCCTCTGGAGAAAAATGACTGCTTTGGAGGGTGGACTCTATGGTATTATACCCTGTTGAGGTCCCTACCTACCCCAAACCCCGCCTTCCCTAGGCTTCATCCCCAAAATCTCCACATATTTCCCAACCTGGATCTGGCAACCCTCCAGGCAACAGAAGTCAGTTCTTCTGGAGAAAATGGTTGCTTTGGAGGATGCAACCATCCAAGCAACAGAAGTCAGTTCCTCTGGAGAAAATGGTTGCTTTGGAGGATGGAATCTACAGTCCCTCCCCTCTCCAAACTCTACCCTGCTCAGGCTCCACCCCCATATCTCTAGGAATTTTCCAGTCTCGAGCTGGCATTCTTTATGGTGGGAGACCTCCAGGTAACTGTGGCCCTTCCTCACTGATAAGTCACCTGGTCAGTGGGCTGAAAATTGGACCAAATGGGGGAAGATGATAATCTTGGTGGGAATAATAAAAAATAAGGCCTTGTCTACTTACCAGAAGTTCTGACCACAGAGTTCCTGGCAATTCCTAGAGCTTCCTGGAAGTGAAAAAGACTCCTTCTAGACCACACCAGAAACTCTATGGTCAAAACTTCCAGTAAATAGATAAGGCCTTATTTCTCTTTTCAATTTTTCTCCTGGGATGCTGCCCCCCCCCCCCAACCCTCCTACTAGTTGCTTGGCAACCCTAATACCGGTAACAGAATAGAAATATTGTGAACTGCAGAGTTCAAAAGCTTTGAAAGGCAAGAAAGATCATTTGTAACACTGCAAGAATTATTGTGAATGATAGCAACATGAAAGGAGATCTGAGTCACTCTACACCAGGGGTGGCCAAACTTGTTTAACGTAACAGCCGCACAGAATAAATGTCAGGTGTCTGAGAGCTGCAAGACATGAACAGATATTACACACACGTTTTTATTGAAAAATATGCAAAGTTGCTTTTTTATTAACATTAAATTAGACTGTGTGAAAGAGCCACATGCGGCTCCTGAGCTGCAGTTTGGCCACCCCTGATCTACGTTATAATTCAGATCAGTTGTTGATCTCTGCAACATCAGAAGTCAGTTGACTGGACTGCCTCAGATACAGGTTCATTAGGCAACAATTAATTCCTCAGCTACTATGCCAAGACTACAAACAAATCCTTCCTTTTTACCACGGTATGAACTCAATCTATTTACAATTATGCAACTGTGTAAGGCTACAACTGAAACATCCACCCAACTAGCACTGTGTGCCCGAGGGTACTCTAGATCCATGGCAAAAAAGGTTTCTAAAACTGAGGGGAGTTTACTTACTAGCTTCATGTATACTCCACCCTCCCCTCTAATGGGGACCCAAAGTGGCTTACACAATTCTTGTCTCCTCCATTTTATCCTCACAACAACCAAGCAAGGCAGGTTAAGCTGACCACATGTGACTGGCCTAGATCATGGGGCAAGCTTCCATGGCAAACTGGGGATTCAAACATGGGTCTCACAGATCCCAGTCCATGGGTTCCAATGGGGGTCCTGTGAGCATCTTTTTAACACTACATGTTTCAGAGATTTTCATTCATACTAATGAAGACACGCACTAGGAATGATGAATTATCTTTCAAAACAAAATCATGAGATACCTGCAGGGCAAAAGAAGTGTTTCTTTTCTAAGCAAGTGCATTAGAGGGCTTATCGTTCACTTATGAAAGAATCTAATAACATAGCGATAGAAACAAACCAAACGCTTCTAGAGTGGATGCTTTGCCATGTTTCTGTTACAGATCGGCCTCCTATACGTCTTTTTTAAAAAGGATCTTAGATTCTAGTTTTTGTAATTGTAATTTAATTTCTGTTGTAAGCGGCCTTGAGTTCCGTAAGGTGGCTAACAAATGTTTCAAATAAATAAACAATGCATTAATTAATAGCCCCCTGTTAAGTGAAATGAAAGGGAATCTTCTTATTAATCAGAAGTATTTGTCACCTGTGTCTCTCTACTGCACAAATCCCGAGTCACCATAACCTCTGACAACTGACATTTCTTGTGGCTATTTTTAAGGTGGTAAAATCCTGCCAATTCCTCCGCACATGCTCTCTCTCTCGCGCACACATGCACACACTTCTCCCTTAAACAACTGCACCCACTGCTTTAAAACATTTTGCTTGGGGTCCCGTGAGCATCTTTTTAACACTACATGTTTCAGAGATTTTCATTCATACTAATGAAGACACGCACTAGGAATGATGAATTATCTTTCAAAACAAAATCATGAGATACCTGCAGGGCAAAAGAAGTGTTTCTTTTCTAAGCAAGTGCATTAGAGGGCTTATCGTTCACTTATGAAAGAATCTAATAACATAGCGATAGAAACAAACCAAACGCTTCTAGAGTGGATGCTTTGCCATGTTTCTGTTACAGATCGGCCTCCTATACGTCTTTTTTAAAAAGGATCTTAGATTCTAGCTTTTTTAATTGTAATTTTATTTCTGTTGTAAGCGGCCTTGAGTTCCATAAGGTGGCTAATACATGTTTCAAATAAATAAACAATACATTAATTAATAGCCCCCTGTTAAGTGAAATGAAAGGGAATCTTCTTATTAATCAGAAGTATTTGTCACCTGTGTCTCTCTACTGCACAAATCCCGAGTCACCATAACCTCTGACAACTGACATTTCTTGTGGCTATTTTTAAGGTGGTAAAATCCTGCCAATTCCTCCGCACATGCTCTCTCTCTCGCGCACACATGCACACACTTCTCCCTTAAACAACTGCACCCACTGCTTTAAAACATTTTGCTTTTTCTGCTGACTTTATCTGGCAAACCTTGGGACTTTGATGCTATTTCTGCTTGGGTTTTGAAATTGCCAGCTATCATTTTAAATGAACAGCTGCTTGCAATGATATTATTATTTTATTATCATTGCAAACAGACCAGAGTGCTATTATTGATGGATGGAAGGGATACAAATACTGGTGGTAAAAAAGTTAGACTCGAGTCCAGTAGCACCTTAAGAGACGAACAGGGTATGAGGTTATGAAAGGCAAAGTTCTCTTTGTCAGATAACAAAGGTATGTGACCAATGGAGTTTGGACTCTTGAAAGCTCATATGGTGAAAATCCTGTTGGTCTCTAACGTGCTACTGGACTTGAATCCAGCTCTTCTGTTGAAGACCAACACGGTTACTCTCTGAAACTGTCGTGCAGGTTAAAAAAAAATGCACGTAACACTGCTAAGAACATAAGAACATAAGAGATGCCAATGTTGGATCAGGCCAAAGGCCCATCCAGTCCAACACTCTGTATCACACAGTGGCCAGAAATACCAGGTGCCATCAGGAGGTCCACCAGTGGGGCCAGGACATTAGAAGCCCTCCCACTGTTGACCCCCCCCCAAGCACCAAGAAGACAGAGCATCACTTGCCCCAGAGTAGAAGGACTTCCTTTTATCCGTTCTAACCCGACCGCTCAGCAATTTCATGGAGTGCCCACGAGTTCTTGTATTGTGAGAAAGGGAGAAAAGTACCTCTTTCTCTACCTGCTCTTTCCCATGCATAATCTTATAAACCTCGATCATGTCACCCCTCAGTCGTCGTTTCTCCAAGCTAAAG
>NW_015169783.1:402464-410363 GCF_001447785.1 Gekko japonicus | reverse complement strand
GAGAATAGATCCGCTCCATCTTCTACATGACAGCCCTTCAAATACTTGAAGACTGCAATCATGTCCCCTCTAAGCCTTCTCTTTCCCAGGCTAAACATACCCAACTCTTTCAGCCTTTCCTCGTAAGACTCGGATTCCAACCCTCTCACCATCTTGGTTGCCCTCTTCTGGACACACACTATCTTCTACATGACAGCCCTTCAAATACTTGAAGACTGCAATCATGTCCCCTCTAAGCCTTCTCTTTCCCAGGCTAAATATACCCAACTCTTTCAGCCTTTCCTCGTAAGACTCGGATTCCAACCCTCTCACCATCTCGGTTGCCCTCTTCTGGACACACACGAGCTTGTCAACATCCTTCCTAAAACGTGGTGCCCAAAACTGGACACAGTACTCCAGGGGAGGCCTGACCATAGCAGAATAGAGTGGAACTACCACCTGTGGAAGGCCCATAGTTGAATTCCTAGCACCTCTAGTTTAAAAAATCAGGTAAGCAGCTGTCAGTCAGAGGAGACAATACTGACCTTGGCCCCCGGTCACACGTGCCAGAAAACGCGTGGGGGAGGGGGAGGTGTGGCTATTTGCGGCGGCGCAATTAGACCCGCAACAACACGATCAGACACGTCGGCAGCAAACCACAGTCCCGTCCCTCGGCGTGTGCGCTTCAATAAGGACGGCCGGAAGGAAAAGCTGTGCCGGGGCGATCACACGGACAGAGTCCGTCGGCAGCCCGTGGCAAACCATTTGCCAGTACTTTTAGTCAGGTACTTTTTAACCGCGCATTTTCGGCGGCACGCCACGGGTTGGCGACAGGTGCGCTATGCCCACCAGATGTTGCAGTGTGATCGCACCCGGAAAATCCGCCGAACATTAGTGGCTCTCCCACAGCAAATTCGCCATGTGAACAGGGCCTTGATAGATCAATGGTCTGATTCAGTATAAGGTAGCTTTATGTGTTGCCAACCTCCAGGTGGCACCTGGCAATTTCCTGGTATAATAATTGATTTCCAGATGATCAAGATCAGTTCCTCTGGAGAAAACAGGTACTTTGGAGGGTGGCCTCTATAGCATTATACCATGCTGGGGTCCCTCCCCTCCCCAAAACCCACCCTCTCTGGGCTCCACCCCCCTCCAAAAAAAATCTCCAGGTATTTTGCAACCCAGAGCTGGTAGCCCTACAGCCACATGATTGGCCTGATGATAAAATCTCTATTGTTACTAATGCAACTGGACCCTTGCATTGCCTTTCCCTGTGGTACTAGGTTATTCTGAAATACGGACCAATGTTTTCCAGTCATTCTTTTTTTATATATTTGAAAGCTCAGTTATTTGCCAGCCTTTACGAACATTCACTGAAAGAATTCAGGAATGAGTTTCAACATCCCTTCTCTTTTATTACAGGGAAGGAATTGAACTATTTAACCTTCCTCACTGCACAAACAGCCGTCAAACCAGTTCTGGCCTCTTTGAGGAGGATTCCGTGGTTCCCCATGGCAACCCTGAGGCCTAGCAGCCCTGTTGTCAAGAGTCCTGTTTCACTCAGGTTATCACTAGGCCAGCTTTAAACCTGCCTGGCCAGAATGTTGTCTACACAGCGTTGGTTATTTCCCCCACACACTTATAGTTCTTTGCCTTAACATCTCACAAAGAGCAACTGTTAAATTATCAGACAATAAACCTAATTCATAGATGCTAGAGATCAATATCTTTCATCAGTTTCTTCTGTTTCAAATAGGACTTCTACTTTTTATGATTTTTGGAAAGGAATATCATTGTCACTGGGTTCTGAATGTGCATATGGGGTACAAACATACAGCCCAAGATGTAATCACGGATGTATTTGTTTTCAGGTCATATGGCACTGTATATACACATCTGAGACACATATTGGCATGCAGTCAACCATCTCCAGATAATGTTGGGGCAACGTTGGGATCTTCTGTGGGAGGGGAGAGTCAGCAGAAATCGCTGCTGCCTGTTCAGCAAACGACAATATTGTTCCATAGGAGGAACCACTTGGTTGGATACACACCACTGAGTTCTATTGTCCAATACAATTAAATTTCACTGGGTGGTGGTGGTGTAATTTGTGAACACACTCTGAAAATGAATCTGAGGTAATCAGTGATTCCCCCGGCAACAAAAGTGCTTTCTTCTCGTGTGTTTGAGTCAAGATTTAATAGGTAATTTACCTGCTGGATGAGGTTTGACAAGAGTGCTCTACTGGCTTGGGGAAGGCTAAAAAGGATGGGCTTTTTGCCCCATTGCAATGTGTGTGTGAGTGAAATGCTGATATTTTTTCCCACCACGGTTGGTCAAAAGAGAAGCACCCACAGAGTGCTGTTAATCTTTTGTAATCAGATGCAGCATTAGTAACAGTACTGCTTACTCCTGTAGTCCGTTTGCCTGCAGTAGTTCTGCTTATTTAATTGTCATTGAACAATTATAAAAATACTATAAGTCTCCAGTGCTCCCTACCATCCAGAAGCAAACTGACAGTAACGAAATCTGTTGATATTAATGTGCTTAAACTGGAGAGACTCTACAGTACATTGCCCTCTGACCATGTAGAAAGGGATAAGAAGGAAACCAAGAAATGAGATAGAATCCTAATATGAACAGTGACGCCTCACTCAGCATGCAGCTTCTTGAACTTTCCTCTCTGCCTCTAAAAATGGAACATGTTTGTGTTGTGACCAAGATTACGCAATGGAAGCCTTGTGATGATGGCCACTAATTGGCTCTGAAAGGTGATTAAGGAACTTCATGGTCCCTCAATGGCTGCTATCCACAGTGACTAAATGGAACATCCGTTTCAGAGTCTATCATCCTCTGAATACCAGGGCTGGGAACATAAGAACACCAGGTTGACCTCTGTGCCCTTTCCTTAAGCTTTCTGGGGGCATCTGGTTGAGCACTATGAAACAGGATTTTGGACTAGATGGACCAGCGGTCTGATCCAACATGTTCTTATGCTTAAAAACCTCACCAAATTTAAATGACTTATGAAACATATTAAGTTCACTTTACAACGGGCTGTTTAAATCCTGTTTTATGTGACCCAAATTGACTGAGTGCCGACTTTGACAGACCTTGGTTTAATAACTAGATGGTAAGAGCAGACATCGGATTAGCTTAACACTTTCAAGCAAATACCAAGTCAGACTATTGGTCTATCTAACACAATACTATCTAACCTGAATGGCAGAGGATATCCACGGTCTCAGACAGAAGTATTTTCCAGAGCCTATGACTCTTTAACCAGAGACGCCGGAGATTGAACCAGGAACATTTTGCACACAAAACTGAGGTTCTAGTACTGAACCATGGCCTTCCTGCTTCCTGCAAATGCTATTGGAAGGGATGGGAAGAGAATTTTCCCACTATTTTGTTGGGAATGCTGCACTTAATGATCTATCCCCTTTATCAGTCTTTCAGAAAACACTGACCCTTAGCATTACTTTCCCTTCAAGAACTGGCTGGCAATTCCATCAGCTTTGGCAGCCCATGTACAGTGCTCTGCTGAGTACACAGGTTGTTTCCTTGCAATACTTTCATTCACAGATGCCTGACCTATATTGTCAACTGTACCTATTGACAACTGCCCTGGACATGCTCAATCAGGTAACCAAAACGTCTGAAAAAAAGAAAAACCCTTATATATGGAATTACTATTGCTGTAAAAAGCTAAAATTGTATTCCAAAAGATCCTTGCAATGTGTGACATCCCCATGTGTATAAGCGCAATTTTACCTAAAAGGATTTTTTTTAAAAAACTAGGGGAAGGTACCTATATATGTAGCCAAAGGCTGATGTATTTTGAGGCACAGGTTTTTAAAAAAATATTTATAATTTGATTAAAGGCCTTGGAATATAATATTAGGTTTTTCAATTGACAGTGATAATTCCATATATAACCCCCCACACTTTCCCCACCCATTTTAATTACTTGGTCTGTTCTGGGTTGAAAATCCCCACCACCTTTTTTGTTTGTTCGTTTCACTGTACATGTTTGGTACCAGCTATCCTGTTTTCATACTACAAGTAAACAGCCTTTATAATTTTTACAATTTTTAAAATCTCAGAACTATGTATTTGGGAGCTATATTTGTAAGACAGGATGAACAATGCTTTGGGTATATGATATCCATATGTAAAAGTTGTAAGATGGTACAGAATTCTGGAGTTGGGTCTCAACTTTCTTGTATGCGGAATTCTAGCCACCAGATGAAAGCTAAGGGCCTTCTCTTTATAACACCCGTGAAGTAGCTACTTTCTTACATATTTTAAAATAAGGATACTTATGTTCATCAGTCAAAATGACGGGCATGTCATTCTGTCTACAGTCCTCCAAGTACATCTTGTGCTCATCCCTTCTGGTTCCTCCTCCTTTGCCCTGGTCGCATACTGCAATTTAGATCTGATTACAGTCTGCGATTCCATGAAGCTTTCCAGAGACACATTCAGTTTTTCCATCACAGCTCCCCCTCTTGCTGTTTCCCTTCAGCTGCAAGATGTCACAGCGGCAACCCATTCCACTTCACCCCACACATGGCTACCGGCCCTGTCTCACGCAGAGCACAGAACCTCTCTCCGTCCTGCTTGTAAGAGTCCACCCACGCCCTTCCCAGCAAAACCTCAGAGGGTGGTTAACGGTTGGAAGACCGAGGGCAAAGACCCAACTCTGTTCACCCAAAGGAAACCGGAGGCCCGAAGATAGCGCGCTGGCGGGAACAACCGTGATTACTATGATTTCTATCTTGCCTTGAACGGCAATGAGAAAAAGCTCCCCCTCGAGCCAGCGAACAGACCCTGGCTGAGAAGGGCTATCAAGGGACTGGATGCAGCCATTAATAAAAGCCTTGGCAGGAAGACAGCCAACATGTGTTGCCCTTTGGAAGGTCCAATCCTTGTGTAAATGTCACTGTCATTGTTCTCTTGGCATCTGTGTCTGTTCTGTGTCACTACCACAGGCCAAGAGAGATAACGGCAGCATATGGCTGTGAGGCTGGAGGTGAGACAGCAAGCCTGGGTGGGAGGTGTTGAAATTCCCAAGGCAGAGCTCTGCACAAAGAAGGAAGCAACACTTTAAGGTTACCGAGCTGGACCAGCACAGTTGTTCTATGCGATCAAACAGCAGAATTCAGGAGTGTTGTAGGACCACCCCGCGTCAGCCTGGCCGCAAAACTATGCTCCACCACAATTGCAATCTTCTTTGAATGTTTAAAAAAATGGCTCCGGGCTTAGACTCAGAGCTTAGACTAGTGATACCCACTCAGTGAGCACTGATCATTAATGTGGCACCTGCCCCATGTTCCAGGAAAGTGGGCAAGGTCCTTGCCTGGTGGGGCTTGGGACTGGCAGGTGGTTTCCATTATGAAAGAGCCACTGCTGGACGAACGGGTGAACTGCAAGCTTCCCTGGGATGCATGCCATGGATGGAAGGATGTGGTTCTTTTGGTTGATGGCAACTGCAGATGTGGTTCTGAGTGACTACCACTGGCTTCGTGGTGGGAAGCGCTGTCAAGTTGTGGCCAACTTATGGTGACCTCATACAGTTTTCAAGGCAAGAGATGTTCAGAGGTCGTTTGCCATTGCCTGCCTCTGCACAGCAACCCTGGACTTCCATGGTGGCCTCTTATCCAAGGCTAACCCTGCTTAGTTTGAACACAAGAATACAGGAAGCTGCCTTACACTGCATTAGACCATTGGTCCATCAAGGTTAGTGCTGTCTACTCAGACTGGCAGTGGCTGTCCACAATCTCAGGCATTCACATCACCTATTACCTGGTCCTTTAATAGGAGATGCTGGGGATTGAAGCTGGGACCTTCTGTATGCAAAGAAGATACCCTACCATTGAGCTATGGCCCCTCTGAAAGCTGATGAGATAGGTCTAGCCTGGGCCAGCCAGGTCAAGGCACCATCGGCTTAGACATATTTACAGGTTATACAGCTTTTTGCTCAGTCTCCCTTAATTCTACACATTCCTACAGCCCCCAATCCACATGGCTTTTGTCTATGCAGGTCCTCTAATCCTCAGTGTTGCCATTTTGAGTGGTCAAAGGGACCCCTTCTCTCCCTTTTTACCAGTGAAGAAGCTTGTTGGATCCAGCTCATAGGCTTACTGGGAATTTGGTTCTTCCTTACCCCTAATTTATCAACTCATTACAGAGCCATTTTGGTGTAGTGGTTAATAGCATGGACTCTAATCTGGGAGAACCAGGTTTGATTCTCCGCTCCTCCACAGACAGCTGCATATGTGACCTTGGGTCAGTCACAAGTTCTTTCAGAGCTGTTATCTCAAGAGCAGTCCTCGAAAGAGCCCTCTTAGCCCCACCTACCTCACAGGGCGTCTGTTGTGGGGAGGGGAAGGGAAGGGGATTGTAAGCCGCTCTGAGACTTCTTCAGGTAGTGAAGGGCGGGGTATAAAGCCATTCTCTCTCTTCTTATGCAAGAAGAACATTTCTTAAAAATATTTTGTTTAGATATTTACACCTACCCTTCCTTTCCTCCCAGATGAGGATCTAGACCACCTTACATCTTTTCTTTCTCCTCCATTTTTCCTCACAACAGCAACACCTCTGTGAGTAGGTGAGGCTAACAGAGTGACTGTCCTGTTTGGGGACTCGAAGCTTCCTGCAACATCATTTCCCCCTTCTCCATTTTCATCTTCACTGGTGGACCTCCAATGGCACCTCAGTTTTGGCCACTGTGTGAGACAGTGTTGGACTGGATGGGCCACTGGCTTGATCCAAAATAGCTTCGCTTATGTTCTTATGTTCAGTGAGGTAGATTCAAAGCAGCTTGTGACGTTGTTCTTCCCTGCTCAATTTTTCTTCTTCAAAACAACCTGGTAAGTAAGGTTGCCAGCTCCAGGTTGGGAAATACCTGGATATTTTGGGGGGTAGAGCCAGAGGAAGGTGGGGTTTGGGGGAGTGGAGGGACTTCAACGGGGTTTAATGCCATACAGGCCACCTTCCAAAGCAGCCATTTTCTCCAGGTGAACTGATCCCTGTTGTAATCCCAGATCTCCAGCCACCATCTGGAGGTTGGCAACCTACTGGTGAGGTAGCGTAAACTGAGAGTGAGTGATTTGCCAAAGGTCAGCTGGCAAGCGTCCACAGCACAGTAGGGATTTATACATCTCTCAGATACTAGGATGACACCATGCTTGCCCTCAAAATGAAGTTGCCATGTTTTATACGAGAAAATCTCAACTGCAGAACACGCATGGAGAACACTCTATGGGGATAGCCCCCTTTAAGTCATCTTCTCAACAGAGTTGCAGCTGTGGACACAAACTATTTGGATAGATGGGAGCAATGCTCCCTCTAAGCTGTGGAGTCTTGTGAGCAAAAATTCTACTTTGTGAGCTACTGGCATTCAAGTTGTGAGCGATTGGGCTACTGCATAAACTAATTTGCTCTGGAGCCATACTTCCTGAGCTAAGACAAAAATATATGAGCTGGAGGCTAAAAAACTGTGAGCTAGCTCACACTGACTCAGCTTGCAGGGAATACTGGATGGGAGCGAAACAACTATTCTAAATACTTCAGGCAATGTTAGCCATACCAGGGAAAACACTAAGGGGTTTTTTTGTGTGTGTGAGTATGATTAAAACTGTGGAACTATAGAGAAGGCCACTTACACAAACAGCTTCCCATGTGGTTAGAAATAAAGCAGACACTAGAGGAAAGCTCAGAAGTGAGCGTCACTATAAATCAATTATTTTCACTGAACATTTTAGGAAAGGGAAAATACGTCATTTTCTCCTTTTGGGTTCTCCCTGCATTTCTTGCTTTCTCCTGGCCGACCATGGCAGGGAGGGGAGTCCTAATTTTGTTTTCTGTCCCTCCCCTTCCCTTGAAAAGCACAGTTTTCATTCACAGAGCATGGAT
>NW_015169783.1:349519-402411 GCF_001447785.1 Gekko japonicus | reverse complement strand
GAATAAGCTTAAAGTCAGAGATGTCACAGACTAGGAGTGAAACTTTGTTTTTGCTACTTGTTTGTTTTTACTCTGGTATATTGACAGCTGCTTTATCCATTATAGCCGAGATTTAACATAAACACCGGGGTTGGAATCCTCGCTCTGCCACAGAAGTTCACTAGGTGACCTTGGGCCAGTCACACACTCTCTACCTAACCTACCTCACAGGGTTGTTTTGAGGACAAAATGGAGAAGAGAAGAATGAGAAATGCCGTCTTGGGCTCTCACTGGGGAGGGAGGGGGAGTTTAAAATGTGACAAGGTACTGAAAGCTATACCGCAATTTCCCCCTGCTTTAAAAAGAAACCAATTAGCAAATCGGGAGATGCATCAGCAGGATTAGTACCCAGCAAAACCCACCCCCCCCCCCCCAAAAAAAAGAAAAAAAATTAGTGCAGTCTTGCAGACTGTAACAGTTGTAGCCGTTCAATCTACATTTTACACTTGAGAAACAACAACCCACTGCAGCCATTTAGGGGCTTATTTAAAGCAGTTAATTGATCGTTCTTTAAATATAGAAAATGTGAAGCAGAATTTCCATTATAGGATTAGTTTTCATTTATTCAATTAAATGGGAAAGCAGCCAAAAACATGGGGATAATCAGGAGTCTGGATAGTGATGTAAGGTCGTATGAGACACACAACAGGCTCAATCCAGATGATTTCTTTCCTCTTTGAATTGCAGATGGCTGCTGGGTTGCAGTGGACCCATTCAAGCCTTTATGATGTTCTGAGGGCTATCTCACACGTTATTCACGCAGCAGAAAAGAGCAAGAGTCCAGTAGCAACTTAAACTTTGGTGTAGTGGTTAAGTGTGCGGATTCTAATCTGGGAGAACTGGGTTTGATTCCCCACTCTTCCACTTGCACCTGCTGGATGACCTTGGGCAAGCCACAGTTCTGGCATAGCTGTTCTTGAAAAGAGCAGTTTCTGTCAGAGCTCTTTCAGCCTCACCCACCTCACAGGGTGTCTGTTGTGGGGAGGGGGAGGGAAAGGAGTTTGTCAGCCGCTCTGAGACTCCAAGTGAAGGGCGGGGTATAAATCCAATCTCTTCTTCTTCTTTGGTGTAGTGGTTAAGTGCGCGGACTATAATCTGGGAGAACCGGTTTGATTCCCCACTCCTCCACTTGCACCTGGCTGGATGACCTTGGGCAAGCCATAACTCTGGCACAGCTATTCTTGAAAAAGAGCAGTTTCTGTCAAGAGTTCTCTCAGCCCCACCTACCTCACAGGGTGTCTGTTGTGGGGAGGGGAAGGGAAAGGAGTTTGTAAGCCGCTCTGAGACACCTTTGGGTAGTGAAGGGCGGGGTATAAATCGAATCTCTTCTCTTCTTCTTCTTCTTGAAGACTAACAAAATTTGTAGCAGGGCATGTGCTTTCTGACAAAGTGAGCAGTGACTCACGAAAGCTCACACCCTGCCACAAATTTTATTAGTCTTTAAGGTGCTACCGGACTCTTGCTCTTTTCTTCTGCTACAGACGAACATGGCCACCCAGCTTGATTATGCACACAGAGGTGGATCCCTGTTGCAAAAGACGCATAGTGATCTGCACAAGAGTGCATCTCTGTGCGATTTTGTTCTTTTACTAGTGGCTGCGAGGACACAACCCTAGAAGCTTCTGGAATCATTACCAATAATCAGTCCTTTTTAATAAGCCTAATGCAAAACAAAAAAGAAAAAAGCAACATCCAGCATATATTAGCATCTTGACTGTTATTTGATAGATGCCATACACTGTTATTTGATATTCAACAGTTATTTTCTGGTTGGGATGCCATCGCAGTTAATATATAGACAATATGTGCAAGCGGACATTGAACCGAAAATATTTAGTAGATGACATGGAATGGGATGGGATTTGACGATATTTAATGGATGACAGGGTGTGAAATTTCGTATTTGAAACCTGTCAAATCCAACAATATCAAAAAGTACTAACAGTTTGGTGTAGTGGTGTCTGTTGTAGGGAGGGGAAGGGAAAGGAGTTTGTAAGCCACTCTGAGATTCCTTTGGGTAGTGAAGGGCGGGGTATAAATCCAAACTCTTCTTCTTCTCTTCTTCTTCTTCTACTAACATGCATACATACGTCAGAACTGACAAGTCACAACTGACTAATGGCGACCCCAGCAAGGGGCTTTCAAGACGAGTGAGAAGCAGAGATGATTTGCCATTGCCTTCCTCTGCAATCCTTCCATGATGGTCTTGCATCCAAGTACTGACTCTGCTGATTTTCCGAGATCTGACTAGATCAGGCTATACCATGCCAACTTCCTTCCCACTAACATGCTTAAATTAAATAACTCTTTTTTTTAACTTCTGTGATAACTTTTCACATTTAAAAGTAGAATGCAAAATTTAAAATGACAAATATTTGTGGGAACACGAGTGTGCAGAGTCCTGATGGATCTGACGAATGGTCAGTCTAGCCCAACATCCTGTTTTACAGAGTAGCCAACCCAAGCAGAGGGCCAAAAAAATAACACTTGGAGACCAAAGCCTTCCCTTAATGTTGCCTCCGAGCACTGGGAGATTTCCTGAATGCAAAGGTTCTCTTTAGTCACTGTCAATGCAATCCTGTGCAAAATTACTCAAGTCTAAGCCCACTGAAATCAATGGTCTTAGACTGGAGTAACTTGGCAGAGGACTGCGCTGTACGAATAATAGATTCAGGTGGGTGGCCATGTTGGTCTGTAGCAACAGAATGAAGTTTCAGTCCAATGGTACCTTTAAGACCAACAAAGTTTAATTCTGGTTATAAGCTGAAGAAGATCTGAAGAAGATCTGAAGAAGTGTGCATGCACACAAAAACTTATACCCAGAATTAAACCTTGGTGGTCTTAAAGGTGCCACTGGACGCAAACTTTGTTCTGTATGAATAGTAGCCACTGATGAACTTCTCCTCCTTGTCTCTGCTTGTCTTGGCAGAAAGTACTATCAAGTCGCAGCCAACTTATGACAACCCAGAAAGGTTTTCAAGGCAAGAGATGAACAGAGGTGGTTTGCCACTGCCTGCTTCTGCATAGCAACCCTGGATTTTCTTGGTGGTCTCCCATCCAATTACTAACCAAGGCCAACCCTGCTTAGCTTCCGAGACCTGATGAGATCGGGCGAGCCTTTGCCACCCAGGACAAGGCACGTGTCTTCTTAATCCCTTCTAAAAGCCGCCTAAGCTACTAGCTACCTCTACGTCCCTCAATAGTGAATTCCATGATTTTGGCTCTAGGCAAAATATACACATAAAATATTTTAATTTTGCTTAACTGTACAAAATAATTAATATGTATCAAGTATAAGCCAAATGCAAAATGAAGTGCACTTAAGTCTCATGGATTTCACTGGAGCATATTCATGGCACAATATTTTAGAGTGCAGAGGATGGTAACAGGAAACTCTGGGTTTCTGCCCGTATTGAAAACAACCCATTCAATTTTGCTATTGTTATTAAACCACACAGTAATATTTTATTATTTCCACTGCAGCATCCATCGCTTGGACTTCAATTCAGACATCACGGGGACTACAAATTATGTCTGAGACGTTTTTTCCCCCATGTTAAAAATAAAAGTGTTGCCACAGCGTACAATCAAGGGATGATAATTGGGTAATGATGCCAAAAGTGATTACCAGCTAAATCGCCATACAACATTTGTCTTAGGGGTAATGTTGTCATAACTAGGGGGACAACATCAATTGAACAAAAATCCCCTTATTTGTAAGAGTAAATTTGTGTAATATCTTTTAACAGAATTGGTATTATCTATTCTTCTTCTTCTTTTGCTGTCAAGTCACAGCTGACTTATGGTGACCCTGTTGGGTTTTCAAGGCAAGAGACGTTCATTGGTGGTTTGTCATTGCCTTCCTCTGCATCGAGGCCCTGGGTGAATAAAATCTTGCAAGCTGGGGGCTTGTGAAGAATAAAGGAGGGGGGGGGATAAACAATTCAGGAATTCTCCGTGATCCAAATCCCACTTCCAGGGCACTACAAGCTCTCAGGGGTGCAAGGAAGTCAATTTCTCCATCCCCCTTTTGGTCCTCCCCCCTTTAAGTGACACGCAACTGCTTTGAACATTTCAAACCGTCTAGAAAACAGGGAGCATGCTCAGTCTTTTGCAAGCTGCTCTCAGGAGAAGGAAGAGTCCCTTCTTGAATTCACACCATCACCAGACAACTTCAAAGTAAAAAAATAAAGTAAAACTACCTCTCTCGTTCTTTATTTTGGAAAGAAACATATATGTTATCCTCCCTCCAGGCATCGAATTTGCATAATCTCCTACACAAAACGGGGCCACTAAGCCAATTCATGTTACAAAATATTTACAGTCGTTTCAGTTTGTCTCAGACAAGAAAAGAAAAACATAATTTATGAGTTTGTTCTGTGCCTTATTATTACTTAGCACAAAAATAGTTTTTTTCCCACCTGTAACAAGTAGCAATAACCCATTTTGTTTCTGCTTGTAAACAGACTGCAGAGCATGGGCTGGTTCAGGTTTTGTTTTTCTAAACACTCTGGAGCAACTGGATTGTAAATATGTTCCTTACCCACTGCCATGCTATGAAAAACAAGGGCAGTTTTAATTAGAATTTGCTGCCACCTTTTTCAGTTTTTTGGTCTCCTCAAGTGCCGTGATAATGTTGCTAAACATTTCACGAGCAGGCCACTGTACTTGCGTCAGCTATCCAATTACTCCAAGTTATTTTTAGCAAGAATATTCAAAATAAATATTTTACCCTCTGCTGTCCTTTTGTTTGTAAACAGTAAGGCCTGCTGCAGAATGATTCCATTCTTTTGGCAATGCGCTGAATAGGGCACTGATTGAAAGGGATGGAAACCGTGCCAAAACAGTGTTAACGAAGGATAGTTACCTACAATTTGCTTTTCTCAAACAGCAGTCTCACTTATCTTGCTTGACTGTAAACATAGTATAGCTGGACTATATTTTATGGTAATCCTCTTTTAAAGAAAAAAGGCAAAGGAAAACCATTCTAGCCACTCTGTATAGCTTTGGAGGAGGGCCAACAACAATGATTTGGGGTATGCCAAACAAAATTCGTAAGAGCCAAAATGACTTGTCTTTCTCATAAAATTCTGGGTTTAGTTTTGGACAATCGGAAGTGATGCACAGGGAAAGATGCTTGCATTTCATAGGCATGCATAGACCTGGCAATTCACCACCAGGCAGGTCCAAGCTGTTTGCATGGAAGCCGAACAGCCTGGCGAATATTCGGCTTTCCTAACCGTAACATGTGAACAAGAAGAGACGAACCAACAGACACTCTCACCTTCTTTACAATGCCATCACCACATGGCTGACACTGCTAGCAAGATATATTGTAGATCTATTCCCGTTGCAGAAGTGTGTTATCTCTGTGGTCAAGTCCATTTGTAATGCTGCAGGACACGTTTGGCCAGGAGGATTTGAAAAGTCATGCCGCATTGCACATTCACGAAATTACCAGGAGTTTTTTTTTTCCTGCCCCCAGGGGCTGGAAAGTCCTGAAGATAATGTCACAGCATTCATGCTTTGCATTGTGCTTGAATCATTCCACCCACAACACGCCAAGAGTCACATGAATATTGCCCAGGGTGAATGACAGTAATTGCCTTTTTGTGAACAACTTCTCCGTGCACACAATCGTCATTTTATTGCAGGATCTGCTCATTTAGTATGATCCTGTATGCATGCTATGATCCTACCTTTTATGCTAAGAGCACTTACCAGCAGTCACAAATAAAGCTCAAAATGAGCAGGAGAATGTCTGTGTGGAGAGAGGCAAGGAAAGATTTGAGGGGGGAAAGAAGAAACAATTCAACTGTCTTGGGAATTTTCCTGCATACTTTTCAAGGATTGACAAAAGGGGGAAAAATCCCAGTCTCCACATATATACATGCCGGGTGAAAGCCATAAGATGAATGTTAGTATTATTTCTATTGCTAGTTTCAGAGTATCGAATACTGTAAAGATCTTGGCTGTGGCTGTGGTCACACGGAGCATATTAGCCACGCTACTGAGACGGATGATAGGCGGATTTTCTGGGCGCGATCACACCGCAACATCTGGGAAACGTAGAGCTCCCATGGCAAACCCAAGGCTTCCCGCCAAAGATGTGGAGTTAAAAACTAGTACCTCCGAGGTACTAGTTTCCGGAAACCGCAGGGCAAGGGCTGGCGTCTGATTGCGTTTCCGGTGGTCTGTGATGGGGCGGCCGCCGGTTTTTTTGCCCCGGGCCAAACTGCCCCGCCCCCCCCCCCCCGCATTTTACGGCCCGTGTGACCCAGACCCTTGTTTCTTATTGCACCAATCCTATTGTAGAGAATCACCAAGAACTGAGCTTCTTCTATAGCAGAACCACATGACAGTTCTTTCTGTACTATATCACTTCAGACTACAGCTGGCCAAATGTATGTCTGAATGGGCCCAAATACTTAACGCCCCTGTCCACCACCACCCCCGAACTAGCACATTGTTTGCTATAGTTTCACTTTTTCTTTGAAGTGCTAGTTTTCTCAGTGTAGGAAGGTGGGTTTGCTTTTAATCAGGAGCCAAACATGCAATTGCTCAACTTGCAACCCCAGCTGATATAGCCTAAAAAGAACTGAACCCCATGATGATGTAGCTTGCCTACTTACGATAATAGACCATGTCATCCTCCAGCTATCTATCAATTCCTAACACAAACTTTGTTCCAGGAGCTCAGGTCATCTTACATGGCTTTTGCCCTATGTTATCGTCACAGCTATCTGTCGGCTAAGACAGAGTGACTGCCTCAAAGCCACCAAGTGAGCTTCACAGCTGAGAAGGGACTTAGAATCACAGAATCACAGAGTTGCAAGGGGCCCTACAGGCCATCTAGTCCAGCCCCCTGCTCAACGCAGGATCAGCCTACAGCATCCCTGACAAGTGTTTGTCCAGCCGCTGCTTAAAGACTGCCAGGGAGGGGGAGCTCAACACCTCCCCAGGCAGCTGATTCCACTGCTGCACAACTCTGACTGTAAAAAAGTTTTTCCTAATATTCAGCTGGTACCTTCCCACCCTTCATTTAAACCCATTATTTCAACTCCTATCCTCTGCTGCCAACAGGAACAGCTCCCTGCCCTCCTCCAAGTGACAGCCCTTCAAATACTTCAAGAGAGCCATCCTGTCCTCCCTCAACCTCCTCTTTTCCAGACTGAACATTCCCAAGTTCCTCAGACTTTCCTCATAGGGCTTTGTCTCCAGACCTGTGATCCTCCTCGTCGCTCTCCTCTGCACCCGCTCCATTCTGTCCACATCCTTTTTGAAGTAAGGCCTCCAGAACTGCACACAATACTCCAGAATCTTGAATCTGGATATCGCAGATCTTAGTTTGAAAGTCTCATCACTGCATTATGGAGGCTGTTATGAGCAGGCATGCTTGGTTTCACTAACATCCAATGGTGGAAAGGGACAGAGAACTGAAACAATATTTGGAGGTGATGGGTTCAGGTTAAAACTATGCCAATCTATTAACACCCATTCAATTAAGAATGTTAGGTTCTATAGTTCAAAGAGGAGCTGCCGTGGCTCAAGTGGTTAAGACGCTGAACTGCAGGCTGTGGAAGGTCAGTAGTTCAGCGGTTCAAGACCCGGGTGCCGCATGATGGAGTAAGCTCCTGTCTCTAGTTCCAGCTCCTGCCAACCTAGCAGTTCGAAAGCAAGAAATTGCAAGTAGATAAATAGGTACCACCCCAGTGGGAAGGTAACAGCGTTCCGTGCACCTTGGTGTTTAGTCATGCCGGCCACATGACCACGGAAATGTCTTCGGACAGCGCTGGCTCTTCGGCTTTGAAACGGAGATGAGCACCGCAACCCTAGAGTCGGATTCGACTGGCTTTCGAGCAAGGGAACCTTTACCTTTTACTATTGTTCAAAGGCATGGTGCACACCAGGACCCAGTACAGTGTAGTCAGACCAGCATCTCAGACAGTCAGGTTTAAATCCCACCTCTGCTACAGAAGTTTGCCGGATGACCTTGGGCCAGTCATGCGTTCTCCACCTAAACTCCCTGATGGGGTTATTACTGAGAGGCTAAAATGGAGGAGGGGATAACGTTACAAGATGCTTTGAAATTGTGGGATTCACTGCCAGTGGCTGTAGCGATGGACAGAAACAGAGATGGCTCGAAAAGGGGATCAGAAAGATTCATGGCTCGAAAAAGGGGTCAGACAGATTCATGGCTCGAAAAGGGGGTCAGTCCATCGATGGCTATTGGGAATCTTCATATACAAAGGAAGCAAACCTGGTCCTTTTAAGACCTCCAGGACAACCGGCTGGCCGCTGTGTGAAACAGGATGGTGGACTGGATGGTCTGATTCAGCAGGTTCTGCTTAAGTTCTTATGTTCATTCTATCTTTCACGGTGAAGAATTTTGATATTTTTTTTTAATTTAAAAGCAGCATTGCAAGGGATCGGCTTTCACAGACCTCCCAGCTCCTCTTCTCCTTTCCCTAAGACCAGCATAGGAAGCCGAATATATTATGCGAATTAGAGAAATTATCCAAATTTGCTCAGCATGCATCACATGTCATAGAATTTAGCATTTTAGCATGCAGGGTATAAGTGGCACGGAGTGCAGAATTTTGAGCTTTAGAACACAAACGCATGTCTTTTTTACTTTAAAAGACTTTCTCTCCATTATCTTGTCAGGAATTACAATGAAATTTCTTGTGAGGAAAAATGCCTAGAGAGACTTTGACTTTTTTCAAAGGCTTCGCAATCCTTTTCTGCCACTCGATATTCAGAGCATTGCTATCCTGCGTGATTCTGAGCTTCCATTATCGCACAAAGTGGGTAATTCTTTTGTTTTCAATGTGCTACTTTCCATGCCTAACTCGCTCACTCTCACGAAAAAGTCTTGCAAGTTTAACTGTTCCCTGGCAGAAACTGCTAATAGTACCTTGATATTGGGTGAGCTCCATCTTACAGCATCTCTTCATTTTTGTTACTTATAGTTTGCCTTTCTCACTGAGACTCAAGGTAGATTACCGGGAGGAGGTCAATATAATCAATAAGATGTGGAGACATCTAAAAACAGTGTAATACGACTAGGATTGCAGAAATCTAAAACATGGTATAAGTGTTAAATATGACATGTGAAAGCTTCTTTCCTTTAAATATAAGAGTGACTAGGCAATCCTACGCAGTTTTACTCCTGTCTAAACCCATTGGTTCCAATGGTCTTATATGCACTATGCACATGATTGCACTATGCACACGACTGCACTAAGATAGTAGCCTTGGTCCTAAATTACAGTGAATGCACATGCAATCCATGTACAGTGCTTCCTTAGTGCTTTTTAATATATATGTTACATTCAACGCATGTACAACTTAACTCAAATGTGTGTAACTCAGATCAGAAATGCTACTAAATTTCGTAGCTCTACCATTTCAGCTTGAAAATGTCCGTCTTCACTTTGCTTCTCCTTTGTGCCAACTGCACCTGCAAGTTCATTTTTGCGTCATTTTCTGCTTCCTTGAGCCAATGTTTTCTTTTAACCTTTCCATTATGTTTACACGTGATCACACGTGTACACTGCACACGTACATTACATATGACCGAAACTGCACATTTGCACAGCTATTTTAGTAATTTTATAAATCAATACATGAAATCAAGCACTTGGGTCTGGTTTCATTTCTAAAGCGAATGCACACTGGCTCTTTCTTACAAACAGGTGAATGAGTGTACATGCAGGATGTACATTGCAACCGTCTCTGCTTTCCCAAACAGAGTTAACTACGGTCAGTCCACAAAAGCCAAAGAGCTTAGAAGGGTATAACTCTGTTTAAGCTTGCACTGTGTGTCTTGTACCTCTTCTCTTAAGCACATTATCAAATAGCTATGACCTTGAACCTGTCAACCTCTAGGTGTAACCTACTTCCCTAGGTTCCAATTTGCTAACTGTGGACTAGTCCCAATATACTTCCCAATGAGCTCACTGGGGAAAGTACCTACATAGATGCTGTTTCAGTAATACCTATCTATGCATCTAGATAAAATTAATTCGCAGAACTGCCATTCATGAAAACAATACAAAACACTATATGACCATATCGTGCAAGCACTCGGTATCTATAGTCACTGTCCTGGTAAGGATGAGGGTGGAGAATTTTTAAGCCTGAATGAAAGAGAGATACATTGCACAATATGCCATTTGCCAGAGTAGATCAGAGAACTTGTCATCAGATCTTGTATCATGCAGAGCACAGTAAATTGTTTAAGAGGGAAGGGATAAAAAAAGGGAAAAATGAAATGGGAAGTCACAACAAATCCAAAGTTTCTAATACAGAAGTCAAAATACTATCTGCGTACTTCAAAATTATCACTTTATGAACTCTTGACAAGGTCACCTTTATTATTGTTACTACCGATACCTGCTGCAAGAGATTCTGCTTGCGATTCCATCATTTATTCTGCCTCAGGACCTGAGATTTTTCGGTCAAGGCTCCAGCCTCACAGAATGGCCCCATTAGGCAGAAACCATTTTGGCCATTGTTTCGGAAAACATGCAAAATGGTGTAGGGGGCTCATGGATGAGGGTAGCCATGTGAGCTAAGCTTTTTAAAATTCTCTGTAGAATATTAATATTTTGTAGTATTTTAAGATGTGTTACTTCTGCCTACTGGCAGCTCAGCAAGGGATACTGCCCGAAGTTACGTTCTCCCAGCACCATCTCCTACCTGAGCCCCTCCATTGCTCCTAGTTACCACCTATGCCTGAAGCACCGAAGACCAGGCCTGTAGCTAGGCAGGGGGCAAGGGGGGCTATGCCCCCCCGGATGTGCCCAGCAGCTGCCGCCTCCAACGGTCTGCCACCTGAAGTCACCCCCTCACCTAACCTCATTATAGACTTGGCCCTGCCTACTGATGCAATTTGTGAGCATCCTTGGTCTCTCTAGGGGAAAGGAGGGATTATCAATATTCCGAACAAATAGCAACCTGAAGAATTCAATCTTTGTTTAAAGCTGTTTTTTTTATCATCTGGTCCAACCTGCTTTATGGATATCATTTTAGGCTGCTGAACACTGTTCTTATGGCTTGTTTTAATACTGAATTTGGGGGGCGCCAGTTGGTTTAAGAGTTTCATTTGAACTCTTCCACACAGTTTTATGTTTATTTTATGTCAGCTTCTCATTTTATATAAGCCCCCCCCCCCCCTCTGTTTTTTTTTTTTGTTGTTTTTCTGACAGGGTTTCATTTGCGCTCTTCTATACAATTTTGTAGGGGCTCCGGTGGCTCAGAGGTTAAGATGCTGAACTGCAGACTGGAAGGTCGGTAGCTCGGCAGTTCAAGACCTGAGTGCCGCATGACGGAGTGAGATCCCGTCTCTGGCCCCAGCTCCTGCCAACCTAGCAGCTCAAAAGCAAGAAATTGCAAGTAGATAAATAGGTACCGCCTCGGTGGGAAAGTAAAAGCATTCCGTGTGCTTCGGCATTTAGTCATGCTTTGGCTTTTCACCTTGAAAACAGAGATGAGCACCGCCCCCTATAGTCAGATTCGACTGGCTTTCGAGCAAGGGAAACCTTATACAATTTTGTATTTATTTGACTCTGAACAAGACAACAACCCAGTCATTAAAATCCACTTTCCATGTGATTTGAGTTATTAAGCAATAGCATTTTAGAAACCATAATACTACTGTTAATCACCTCCTCCTTCCCAAAGGCCAGGATTTGTAATGCAAAAAGCATTAATATAGATCTCTGCCCATGAGAAGAAACCTGTTCCAGGTTAATACAGTGGGCCCTAGTCTAGAATTATTTTTTACAAAATAGCAACATACATCAGAGATTACATCTTACAGTTCTTAGGGCTCTGCGCTAAAGATACTTGCTATGAACGTACTGGGACTTGGTTCTGTGCAGTACTTGTATTTTGGGGAGGATGACTGCACCCTAACGCACTCACAAAAAACTGAACCTATTTTCCCTGGAAATAGAATTCAGAGCTGTTTCTTGAATATGGTGTAAGGCATGTTATATTAACACCGCAAATGATGCTTTTGGACTTACGGTTGGAATCGAACTTGGAGTGCTCCCAACGAGAACTAATTTCCATCTTATTGGCCTCAGCGTGCCTTACAATTGCATCTAACTGGAAAGAACGCAAACCTCCCTCTATAGCCCTCTGGTACAAGAAAGTCTGGGACCAATTTATTATGTGTAAACTTTCTAAATTGATAAATCATACAGAAATAGCTAAATCGTACACCAATTTTGAGTTAACTTGGTTCCCGGTTCTTCAATATATGGCGGATAATGATATTTTGCCGACCAACCCACTTTACAGGAAGTGGATATTGTTCTAACAAGGAGATGTAAGAAAATCGTTGCGGTTCCCTGATGTTGATGATATAAGTTGGATTTTTTTCTTCCCCTTTTATTGCTTTATATGTATTTCTTAGTTTTTATGTTTTGTGTTAACACTTTGTTAATACATTTTTTAAAAATAAAGAGCAGTGATCCTCTAAACAGAGTTGCATGTTCCTAAACGCACTGAGGTCAGTGGACTTAGAAGGGCATAACACTGTTTAGGATGACAGACAATAAATGTTGTAACAAATGCTTCAAAATAAATAAATGCACAATTTATTCAAATCTAAGTGCATGCTTAACTCTCCTTCATCAAACTAATGGGATTAGGAGAAACAAGACGGGGACCCGCGATACTCGCGGGGGGGGGAGAAGAGCTCCGTCTCCTCCTACTCGTGGGAGGGGGAAAAGAGCTCCGTCTCCTCCATCCCCCCCCGCTCGATCTCCCCGAGGAAGCGGCGGCGAGGCTGGTCCTCCCCCCGCCCGGCCGGCTCCGAGGAGGCGGCGGCGGCGAGTTCAGCTACAGAGCGTTCCGTGCGCATGCGCACGGAACGCTCTTGCACTTTTGGGGGGATTTAAACATCCCCCCCGAATTTTTTTTCTACTTTTAGCATTTTTGTGCACATGTGGGGACTGGCCCACGTGTGCACAAACCTCCCCCTCCCCCCCAAGTGCCCCCGGAGCGCTGATTTAGCGATCCGCACTCCGGGGGCAACTTGGCTATTAGATATATAGATGCTTGACTTTGCTAAGCCTGTGCACTTTATAATTTTCTGAGCGCAAAATTTCGGTAGAGTCCTTTCACTACAATATTAATGCACCATGGGTATTTGTGAGTTCAAATGACACGTAAAGCAGCAGAGCAAAGTTTGGTGGCCCTTTCACACACACACTAAATAACACACTTTCAATTCACTTTGCGACTGAATTTTACTGTGTGAAATGGCAAATTCCACTTGCAAATGGTCTCTGAAGTAGATTGAAACGCCCTTATTTAGCATGTGTGAAAGCGCCCCAAGTCCAGTGGCACCTTTAAGACCAACGAAGTTTTATTCTGGGTGTAAGCTTTTGTGTGCATGCACATTTCTTCAGACACATAAAGCAGAATTCCAGTATCTGCTTACAGGCCTATTTGGATCCTAATCCCTCTGACTTCTGAGTGAGGTGAAACTAAGGGCGGTTCTGCATTGGGACAGAAATTTCACTTTGCATTGCTTGCTGCTTGCACTTTCTTTGATCTTTGGATTTTATGGTACCCTCCACACTGTGTGCCGCTATCGCTTCCTTTGATCATCAGGTCTTATGGTACCGTCCGCATAGATTTATGGCCATTCGGGGTGACTTTGCAGTCAGTACGCTGTTGCCCCGAGGTATCTGAATGTGGCTTTGGGTTACACTTTTTCCTCCCAGTTGAGAAAATGTGGAGCAAATGCTAGATGCAGAATCCCCCTAACAATAGGTCGTGGAGTCATACACTCCCTCTCTCTCCTTTCCCCCTTATCACAGGATTTTTCAATTCTATAAATGTTGAATTACTCCAAGCATAAAGAGAGGCAGGATATGAGCATTTTACATAAATAAAAGTAATGTTTCTGTATGTTGTATGGGGAGGTGGGAGATAGTGCTGCAAAGTCCCCCCCAGGGGGCGGATTTCCCCCCGCTTTGGAGGCCCGGTTTCTGCCGCCGTGGAATCGGGCCCCGAGGGAAACCCCACCCCGGCGTGCACGTCAGCCGGAGGTAACGTGATGGCGCCGGGCACGCTGGGGGCGGGGCCACAGCCATCTGAGGGGAAAACTCTATGTTGGCTGGTTGATCTAAAGAACTAGTCTTTGGATTTTGTTTCCGCCGTCCAGGAGCCCCCCGCCGCGGAAGAAAAAGAACTTGACAACCCTAGTGGGAGAGCACAGCTCAAGATAGAATTCCTGATCACATGGAGGAAAGGGAAGCTTTATTTGAACAGTTAGTAATGAAATATCTATGAACATGAGGAAACTGGAACTCCAGCACAACAGTTAATTAGCAGGATTTAACCACTCAATAAAATTTAACCACTCCATGGAAAATTATTTCCAAGCTTCAAAGTATTTTTTTAAAAATCCCAAATTGTTCCAGAGAGCAGATTTCATTCCAGCCTTTCTTTTGTCTTATTGATCTGCAAACTGAATAGGAATTCTTCTCGTGTTTAAAAAATGTAAATGTATTATTAAATAAAAATCTTTTAACTGGTACAAAATTACACTCTTCTCTCTCCAGTCATTAGGATACTTAAAATTTATAATGACCTCAGGGTATTCAAAGCACTTCAGATAGATAAGATTACATTCAGTCGAACAGACAGATAAGAGACAGACGTTAAGTTTCCTGCCTACACAAAGGGTTACTTTACAGGTGTTTGAGATTAAAGGGAGCCAACCTCCAGGTGGCGGCTGGAGATCTCCTGGGCAAAAGATATCAGTTCCCTGGAGAAAATGGCTACTT
Source organism: Gekko japonicus (assembly GCF_001447785.1). Taxonomy (NCBI): domain Eukaryota; kingdom Metazoa; phylum Chordata; class Lepidosauria; order Squamata; family Gekkonidae; genus Gekko; species Gekko japonicus. The sequence continues at coordinate 387,559 of NW_015169783.1, read as the reverse complement.
TGGAAGGTGGACTCTGTGGTATTATATCCTACTGGAGTCCCTCCCCTCCCTAAACCCCACTCTCCACAGGCTCCAGCCTCAAAAACCTCCAGGTATTTCCCACCCCAGAGCTGACAATGCTTGGGGGGGGGGGCAACAGTGGGAGGGCTTCTAGTGTCCTGGCCCCCACTGCTGGACCTCCTGATGGCACCTGGTATTTTTGGTCTCTGTGTGACAAGAGTATTGGACTGGATGGGCCATTGGCCTGATCTAACATTGGCTTCTCTTATGTTCTTACTCCTGCTCAAGACAATTTCAGGTGAGAAGCAATGATTTAATTATAGGAAGAAAAAGCTTTAAAGGGCTACAGAATTCCTTTTATATTTATTTATTTGTGCAATGCATTTTATAGCCTGTCTTTCCCAGTGAGACTCAAGGTGAGTTGCACAGTTAAAAACAATGCAAAAAGAGCATTACAACATACAACCCACAAGGAATAAAAAATGGGTCACAACTTTAGAAAATAAGGTGCAAAACCTGCACAATATGTACAATATACCGGTATGATGCCTGCAAACAATGCGACAGAGCTGGATTGCAAAATTGGAGAATGCAATAAAAGCAGTGAAAAACATACAAGGAACAAAATGAAAACTGCCTAAAATGAACTACAACTACTAACTAAAATGAACCACCACTTTTCATGGAGAAGATCTAAGGGGAAAGATTCAAATAGAATCCTCAAGTACTGGATTGCCTGCCTTTAAACAAGGTGTCTGAAACAATCTGGATTCCTTTTGGCTCTACAGATCTATACTTGTGGCTCATTTAACAAGGAACTCTGCCTCCCTTTCTACCTGAGCACTTACCTCCACCCTTTTCAATGGAGGTATTTGGTAGAAAGTCATTCCCTTGCAGCATTTCAACTCCTGAGGAGTGTGTGACATTCCCTAAAGGGTGGCTCAGTTTTGTTTTGTTTTGTTTTGTTTTTAATGCTACTTTGGCTAGGAAACAAAATCCAAAGACTAGTTCTTTAGAAACAACCAGCCAACCAGCAAAAGAAGCCAACAATCAAGAATTCTAACTAGCCTGGATCCTCTTGGTTCAGAAGGCAATGCTTACCACTCCCTTGAAGTACTAATATCAAGTATTAAGAACCACTAATCCAGTTCTCTGGGTTGCTGAACGACTGGATATTCCCTCCAACACTGTTGGAATGAGTCCGCTCGCACTCAACCAGAAGCTATTATGCGAAAAGTCTTCATTACCGTAATCCCTTGGCATCATTTCTGCCCATTAAGGGCAGTTAATTATGAGCCGCTGTAGCATTGGCTCCCCAGATATTACGTACACTTGTGCATGCCTGATCAAGAGTAATGCCCGGCCATACTTTAGCAATGCCTAGCATGCAGACACTGGGCCCACATGGATTAAGCCAGGAATAAAAGACATGTTAAAGCTACTGTGACCAGGGGAATAGAGGCCCCAAAATAGCCACAGCGGAGTGAAAATAAGCATGAAGCACAGCCAGTGCAGCCAGCACTGACAATTAGATCTATACTAAAAAGGATCTGGCTCACTGAAATGCCCCAAGTATCGGACATCTGACATATATTTGTATTCTGCTCCAGAAAAGAAAAATTCTGCACTGTGCTGGCAAGAAATCTACCTTAATGAAAGCCACATGCTGTGATCTGTACGAAGGACAGAAATTAAACAAATGTGTTTCTTTTTGCTTATTTCTTGCAAAACCAGTTCACTTCTAAAATTCATATGTTTGGGGGGTTTTAACTGGAATTCTTTGGGAAGAATTTGGCATGCGGGGAGCAGTATTCCCTCTAAGCTGAGTTAGTGTGAGCTAGCCCAAAGATTTTTAGCCTCCAGCTCACACATTTTTGTCTTAGCTCAGGAAGGATGGCTCCAGAGCAAACTAATTTATGCAGTAGCCAGATTGCTCACTCACAACTTTAATGCCAGTAGCTCACAAAATAGAATTTTTGCTCACAAGACTGCACAGCTTAGAGGGAGCATTGGCAGGGAGAATGGAAGGAGAGTATAGTCTCTGTCTGTTCCCACATCCAGCTTCCCTGGTTGAAAGGATTATTCATATGTGAGATTGTGATACATTCTCCATATATACTCCAATGCATCTAGTGAAGGGATCACTGACTCATGAAAGCGAGCCTTGGAAAAAAATTGGTTAGCCTTTAAGGCAAGGGTGTCGAACTCATTTGTTAGGAGGGCCGGATCTGACATAAATGAGACCTTGTTGGGCCGGGCCATGTGTGTCATAAAATGTAACGCCAGGTAGCGGAGATATAAACTTTATAAAGGACATGCTTAAAACATTAGCTCTGTAAGCTGCAAACCTACTTTAGATTTATTGACATTCACCACAGAAATCTCATGCTCAGAGTTCTGAGTCTAGGACCCAGGTTAAAACATGAAATGGCTGAGTGATTAAGAGAGTCTGGCAAAGCAAGCTATGATGCAGCAGCAGCAGCAGAACTGGAAGCAGGAGATGGCCAGTTCCAGTGCGGGCCTGACGGAAGCCCTCTGGGGGCCTGATCCGGCCCCTGGGCTGCATGTTTGACACCCCTGCTTTAAGGTATCACTGGACTCTTGATTGATTTTTGCTTCTACACACTAACACCATTACCCATCTCTGGAATGATTAAGCTCTAGTCTCTCCATCTTGTCCCTGTTTTATCACTCTAATACAACCACCCTAAAAGTCTTTTACATGAAAGGAGATGACAAGGGTAACGGGAAATATACCTCCTGGCACTTAACAAGGGTGTACTGTATGACAAGACTGACAGTCTCCCTCCCCCAAACCCTGTCTGACCACTTCACTGAACTCTTGAACTTGTAATTTCTGAAAACAAAACAGATCCTTCATAGTTCTTCCTCCCTTTTCTGTTTCACTGCCTTTTGAATTTCCTTCGAGAGAGGCTGAAGTATCTGAAACACATTCCTGCTCGTAGTGGAAAGCCGAGGAGGGCGCAACGAACACTGACGGCTGAATACAGCAGCAAAGTTTTTCTGCTGGTCTGTGTTTCCCTCTTTGCATGTAGGAGACGGGTTAGAATGGATAAAAGGAAGTACTTCTTCACCCAAAGAGTGATTAACACATGGAATTCACTGCCACAGGAAGTGGTGGTGGCTACAAGCATGGACGGCTTCAAGAGGGAATTAGATAAGCATATGGAGCAGAGGTCCATCAGTGACTATTAGCCACAAGCTATAGATAGGGACTCTGGGGCAAGTGATGCTCTGTATTCTTGGTGCTGGGGGGGGTCAACAGTGGGAGGGCTTCTAATGTCCTGGCCCCACTGGTGGACCTCCTGATGGCACCTGGTGTGACAGAGTGTTGGACTGGATGGGCCTTTGGCCTGATCCAACATTGGCGTCTCTTATGTTCTTATGAGACTCGGAAGGGCAGTGCTCCTGAACAAACTAGCATTTCTGCATTCAGAAACGGCAGCAAACCTTATTTAGTACAAGTCAAGTACAAATCGTGGTTTACAGTCAGCGCCATCCTAAGCAGAGTTACATCCTCCAAAGCTCATTGGTTTCAACAGACTGTTAAAAGGTTAACTCAGTTTAGGACTGCAGCATTAGCATCCCAGTTTGCAATTCCTCCATAAACCACAGTATCTTCAGTAGTCTGCATGCAGATATCACACTAAATCAGCATTAGGTCAAACCAGGGCTATATGGTTCATTGTGGCATCTGACCGCAGGTTGTGTGAGAGAAGAAAGCATCCAAGGTTGTAACACCCTGTTTCAGGCAAAGATAAACCCCAAACCCACACTACCTTACCGTAAATTTGGTTACCTTCTCCTTTCCTCTTGATGCATACTTTGCAAATTATCTTCTTTCACTAATTGGACGCAGAAGCAAACCTCTTTACCTACAAGGAGATGACACCTATTCTGTATTCATGTCCTGCTAATTCCTGATCTCATTATCAGGCTCAGTCAGAATCGTTTTTGCATCTGGCAAGATCATTGTGTGACAAGCTGACAGGGAGGCACACAGCTCAGTGGCCAAGGCCACGCTTTGCAATAACAAGATCCCAGGTGCAATCTTTTGACATCTCTAATTAATAGATCTCAAGTGACAGATGCCTGGCTTTTAGACCTTGAGGACAGGTAAGTCGCTGTGAGCAACCCCTCAATAAAAGTATACTGATGTAGAGTTAGAGGTCACCATCACCATCACAAATAGCAATATTTCAAAATAAAAAACGGTAGAAACTAAGAGTATGCAATCCCCCTCCCGGTATTTTTCCGTTTGTGTCTATTGGACCTCCCAAAATTTTGGAATTCCCGAAAAAATCCCAGATCCCAATACCAGTAAAGTTTTTGGTTCCAGGATTTTGAGATCCCAATTTTGGGGGGGCCAATAGACCCAGGAAGGAAAAAAATGGGGAAAACCACAGCAAAGCCACAAAAACTGTTTTTCGAGGTGTGTTCTGCAACTGTTTTTCAGGCTGTCTTGTGCAGTCTTTTTAAAGTTTAAAGTGACTGCACAAGCAGCCCGAAACCGCTGAGTGGCAGGAGCAGGCACTTCCCCCTGCTCTGCTGATTTTCAGGCTTTCTTCTGCAGTCCCTTTAAATGTGCCACAATTAAAGGGACTGTAGAAGAAAACCTGAAAAACAGCTGAGTGGTGGGAGCAGCTCTAGCTGCTTAGGTGGTTTTTGCAGCTTTGTCTATCTTTCTGGTAATTCCTGAATATATCCAGGTTTTTTCGGGAATCTTTTTTTTGGTTTTCCCAAAAAATCCCAGATACTCTTGGGATGCCGAAATAGACCCGAACAATACTGAGAAGGTATTTTCCAGGTATATTTTCAGCTCAGGTATTTATTTATTTATTTGTTTGTTTATTTATTTATTTATTTATTTTTATTTTTGGGATTTATATCCCGCCCCATCCCGTATTCAGCTCGGGGCGGCTTACAAAGTTAAAATGTCAATACAAAACAACAACATAATAAAAATATATCCAATATAAAATTTGGTGCTCAATTAATTTATACAAAAATCAAGATGGACGACGTCCCACACTGGCGGCCAAGTTCTTCACTGCAGGAGGACCAGGAAGAATATTTCTCAGCACTATTGGGCGACATCTACCCCATTCATGGGGTAGGTGGTTGGAATATCATTGATGGAACAGTGGCGGCGGCGGCTCCCCCTCAAAGGCCTGGCGGAAAAGCTCCGTCTTACAGGCCCTGCGGAACTGCACTAAGTCCCGCAGGGCCCGAGTCTCTTCCGGGAGCTCATTCCACCAGGTGGGAGCCGCCACCGAAAACGCCCTAGTCCTGGTTTGGGTCAGCTTCGTTTCTCGGGGGCCTGGTACCTCCAGGCGATGGAGGTTCCCCGATGGTGATGGTTCTGAATCCAAAAAAACAAGGGTCTTTATAATTTTACAATGTTGACACAGGAAGAGATGAGTTTCCCAACAAATATTTGGCAAGCCCTCCATCCAGAATCGATCTCTCTTGGGCCCTGTTAACATGTTAAATTGAATGCACATATGATCCATGTACAATGTACATTTGATTATGCTTTATATGTGCATTGAGTAACTCTCATGTTATAGTCAACATATTTACAGTTGAACACGTGATACAAACGCCACATATATCCAGATACTGATCTCCAGTTTCATGTGTAAAGTGAACGGGCACTGACTCTTTCTTACAAACAGATACATGCACACATAGGCAAGATGAAGAAAAAGAAGAGGAAACAGGATTTATACTCTGCCCTTCACTCAGAGTGGTTTACAATCTCCTTTCCCTTCCCCACAACAGACACCCTGTGAGGTAGGTAGAGCTGGCAGAACTCTTTCGAGGACTGCCCTTGAGAGAACAGCTCTGAGAGAACTTGTGACTGACCAAGGTCACACCAGCAGCTGAATGTGGAGGAGTGGGGAATCAAACCTGGTTCTCCCAGATTACAGTTGACGCTCTTAACCCCTACACCAAACTGGCTCTCATCTCTGTGTTTACTGTAACATACGAACAGTCTTTTGACCGTCAGGTGAACAAGTGGTTAGAGACTCCTGATTAAGAGAGTGTACTAAGTGAGATCACTCCACAAGAAAAAAACCCCAAAGTGGTTATTCATTTATTTATTCTTTGTTTTTATGCTGCTTTTCTTCCCAATGGGGACTCACTGGGGTAACAACACTGTTCTCTTCTCTTCATTATCCTTACAACAACCCTTTGAGATAGACAGAGTGAGGAAGAGACAGTGGCTATAATGTCAGACTAGGATCTGCGAGATGTTTGTATCTCTATCCTGCCATTGAAGTTTGTTGGGAGACCTTGGCCAATCACTTTCTCTCCACCTAAGCTACCTTAAAGGGTGTGTTTGTTTTTTTGTAAGCATATAATGGACCAGGGGAGAATTCTGTAAGCCACTTGGGTAGTCAGTGGGAAGAAACGCAAGGTATTAATATCTACATAAATTAACAAATTAGGGCTTCGATCACACGAGCGGGAAAATCTGCACTGGAAGGGAGGCATTTTAGAGGCAGAGCTAAAAGAAGCACGGGAGCACGATCTTATGGTTCCCCGTGGCTCTGTCCTCAGGACGTCAGCAGCCGATCACACCAGGGAGGCAACAGCGTAGTCCCAGCGAGGCAACACAGCAGTACTGCGTTACTGCGCATGCACGGGTCGCGGACGGCTGCTGGATGCCACGGGCTACCTGCGCATCTCCGATCAGACGCCCGCCCATGCTGCGCATTTACCGGAAGCTACTACCTTTTCCCCAGTGCCTTTTAAATCCGCTTCTTCGGGCCGATGGTACGGGTTGGAGACGGGTGCGCTACGCTTCCCAGATGTTGCCGTATGATCACACCCATTTGATGCACCCTCAATCCGTCCGTTTCGCAGGGCAAATCCTGCCGTGTGACCGGGGCCAACATTTGTTATTATGCTCTCCTTCTTTGGAGGCTTTCAAACAGAGGCTAGATGGCCATCTGACAGCACTGCTGATTCTGTGAACTTGAGCAGATCATGAGAGGGAGGACAGGGAGGGTTGCCTCAGTGCTTAGTTCTCGTGGCCCTTTCTTACATGCCCAGGGAAATGCTGATCGCCACTTTGGGGTCCAGGAAGGAATCCTGGAGGTTTTTTTGTCATCTTCTGGGTGTGGAACAGCCCAGGTGTGGAGGGGGAGGTATTTGTGAGTTTCCTGCATTGTGAAGGGGGTTGGACTGGATGACCCTGGAGGTCCCTTCCAACTCTGATTAGGCTGAAAGAGAGAGACTGGCTGAAGGTCACCTGGTGAGCTTCCATATAAGAGTGAGGATTCAAACCTGGGTCTCCCAGATCCTAGCGCGCCTCATTTGATCATCTGTTGCATGCACATAGTGAGAGTACTATCACATATAGCTGAAGTTAGAGGCACTGGTTATGCTCTGCACACAGCTAAGAAAATAATCCATTGCTGGGGGGGGGGGGGGAGTCACTATTCCTCTGCTTTCAGAAAAAAAAAAAAAAAAGCAACTGAATTGTTTTAAAACATAAAATGCTCTATTCCAAAGGGGTTACGGCACTTCCAGAAAATCCTATTAAATAATCTACACGCAGCTAATGTGTCTTAGCAGAATGTCTTTGACAGTCGAGAGTTATAATTTCCATAATCCCCTGTTTATCTATCAAGCACATTGAAAGAGACGTTACAAAAATTAACCTTCAACATGCATTAGTAAGCAAGCAACAAAATATCAGTTTGCACAGCAGAAAAGAAAACAATTATTAACTCGCTTTGGTGTGTGGAATGAAAGCCTGCCCTTAAGAAAGCTCTTCTCAGTTTGAGAAGAGAATCTTGAAAGAGTATGGCGGTGGGAGGCGCCGTCACGTCGCAGCCGACTTATAGAGACCCTGTAGGGTTTTCCAGGCAAGAGCCGTTCAGAAGTGGTTTGCCATTGCTTGCCACTGCATAGCAACCCTGAATTTCCTTGGTGATCCCTCGTCTAACAAGGGCCAACCCTACTTAGTTTCCAAGATCTGACGAGAGTGGGCTCACCGGGGCCATTCAGGTCAGGGCAAAAATGGATTTAAAAAAGGAAAATATGAAAAATCAGATAAAACTGGGCCAGCTTTATGAGGTTGTGTCTACAGCACTGTGTGTTGGCCAAGTCTCCGGTAGCAACAACCCCTGAAGGAAGTTTAGAAAACTAGTAAGGGGCCAAAAGGTAATAAACATCAATAGGTATAGACAAAAGTACACGTCTTTATTTCAGAAACATATGAAAACCTTGGAGGGGCCCAAGTAAAGCCTCATAATATAATCAAAGTGACAAATGCACCAAAAGAACCATATATGACCTGACACATTTCGCCCCCACGAAAGCGTGCTTCAGAGATCAAATAGTACAGAATACAACATGCAACAAAGCCCCTGTTACGGAAACCTCTGCAGTTACAAAGATCAAGGAGTAGGGGACGGGAAAGACCTCTCTGGGACAGTCTGCTGTTAACTTCCAGAGGGGCACATATATACATTTTTTTACTTATTGTTGTTTTTATTGAACGTGTTTAATGGGGTAGGCTGTGGTTGCCAACCTCCAGATGATAGCTGGAGATCTCCTGGGATTGCAACTGACCTCCAGGCAAGAGGTCAGTTTACCTGGAGAAAATGGCCACTTCAGCAAGTGGACTCTATGGCATTATCAGTGCCGCACTCCCTTCCTCTCCCCAAACCACACCTCCTCAGGCTCCACACCCAAAATCTCCGGGTATTTCCCAACCTGGAGCTGGCAACCCTAGATTACACATTTTCGATATAGTTCTATTGTATTTTTGATTTTAGGACAGCTTTCTTCAATGGGTTTGTACCACAATATATTCATTAGTTTTTAAAATGTCACCAGATTCTCCTTTGGTTTTATTATTAAAATATCCCTTCTTTGCAAATAATCCTCCTTTCCCTCTCTCTCATTTTAGAAAGGCCCAATTTAAACCCAGTGCTGAAGAGGGTAGAGCTTCCCCTACACCACACCACGGTGCGTGTACATGTACTTGTACATTAATCAGCACATTTTATGTAAACTGCCCTGAGCCTGCTCACGGGGAGGGCGGTATATAAATTTATTTATCAAATAAATAAATAAATTCCATCACCTTGCTTAAACTGGGCCAGTGGTAACTCCACATGCAATCCTTGCACGAGATATGTAGCCAGGAGTGGGCACTGCCATTGGAGTGCTCATGTGGCGTGCATGGGGACCCAATGAAAAATGTTTGTTATGATAACACAGTGCTTCATTTGGAGCAGCTCCACAAATATGTATGCCAATTGACTTTGGGGATGAAACTGTAGCTAAGTGGTGGAACATCTGCTTTGCATGCAGAACTACCCAGGTTCAACATTTGACATCTCCTGTTACAAAGATCATGTAGTAGGGCAGTGGTTCTCAACCTTCCTAATGCCACGACCCTTCAATACAGTTCATCATGTTGTGGTGACCCCCAACCAGGGCTCTAGTCGGGGGGGAGCTCTCAGGTACGGAGCTCCGGAAGAGAACCTCTAGGGGGCGGGGCGGTCACGTGGTGAAGCCCCGCCCCCTTCTTTACCCCGCCCTCTGCTTCGATCCTCATTCCGTTTGGGAATGAGGATGAAGCAGGAGGGTAAGTAGCCGGGCCTTCTGACACACTTCCGGTGATGTCAGGGGGTGTGGCCTTCTGTCACTTCCGGTGATGTCAGGGGGCGTGGCATATGCAAATAAGTTATGCTAATGAGTTATGCTAATGAGCTCCGGCAGCTCTTTTTCTACAACAAGACCCCTGCCCCCAACTATAAAATCTACATGGAATCTAGGACTGCAATCTACATGGAAAATGAATAAGGAAGTTCATTTGTGTCTCTAACATGGGGGGGAAGTCCCATTAAGGTCATTTAGCCATTTGTTCTATATCAGTATGGCTGAAGTCAATTAGTTCACTCCAAATAATTTTTAAGGACTTTATTCAGTAATTTGAGTCAACTTCATTGTTTATATATGCCTTGGGTTCAATGCACTCATTCACTAGGGTATCAAATTAGTATTTGTTTCAATTAAGCTGGTTTCAAATTATTCAGAACATTTTTGCCTGTTACAGGATTAAAATATGAATGTTTCCACTGTAAATCCTGCTGACAAGTTTATGATTTGCAACGTGTATCAATTTAAACCATCAGCATAGTTTCTCATAATATATAGTTTCATTTCTGTGTTTTTTTTATAAATCCAGCTGCTTTTTGCCTAAAGGCACTCAAAAGTTGATTTAACTTTTTTTTTTTTAAGCTGGAAGGAGGTTCCTGTACTCTTTCATTTGTTTTAAAGAACAATTTCCAAATTGATTTATTGCCATAATCGTTTTATAAGGAAGTTATATAAACAAATCAGTCAAATTATATTTTCTCCCACTAATATAACGGCACTAGGAGCTATTTGAGCGTATAGAAGACGACTGCTTTGTGGAGAAATTGCATTAGTGTGAAATATTTCATCCCTTTTAACAAATATGAGACCATTAATCTCATTTTACAGATTGGAAATCAAGGGCAGTCCTGCCTGAAACCACCAAATGGAATGTGGGGGCTGAGGCAGGACTTCCGTCCACTTGCAGTGAAAATCGAAGCTGAGTGGTTCGCCATCTCTCCTCAGAGTTGCTGTTTTCACTGTATTTACTCCCTGACAGCAGAACAAGCTTTGAGTCCAGTGGCACCTTTAAGACCAACAAAGTTTGACTCAAAGTGTAAGCTTTCGTGTGCACGCACATTTCCTCAGACACAATGACAGCAGATAACCACAACCATGCTCTTCACATTTCTTGGCTTCTTTTTTGGATTTCCCCCCCTTTCAGGCTCTTTATGTTTATCCCCCCCTCCCTTTTTAATCACTTCTCTGCTTGCCATTAATGGCCTGGTTATGTACATGCAGCCAAAAGAAGCAGAATTCTGAGGCAAAAGAATAGACGTGCCTGCTGATGTTGACGCCTATGCGGGCTCATGTTCAGCATGTGCTCGTCCAACTGCACTGGTTAACGGTTGAATACTGTTCCGGTTCCCTGGTCCCGGGACGAGACCACCCACCCCCAGTGACGCACCCACGCCCCGACTCACCCCGAAGGCAGCAGAGGAACAGGGGAGCGATGGCACCGCAGCCCCCAAAGGAGACGCGGCACAATAGCTCGACGCCCAGCGGCGCGGGTGGAGGTCGCAACGCCGGCAGGGCAAGACCCTCACGGCGAGCGCCACGTTGCCCCACCCCTAGGAGCCGTGGCTCTGGCCCCACCGAGGGTGAGCTGAGGCCGAACACCGTGTATATAAATGGGGGCGGGGCTGGATGGGGGGGAAGGGAGGCGGGGGAGAGAGGCGGCGGCGGGAGGGGAGAGTGGGAATAAAAGAGGAGCTCTTTGAAGGGACTGGGGAGGAACAGCATGCGAGGGAGCGAAGCTGAGAAAGTGATGGCTAGAGAGAGAGAGAGAGAGGGAGTAGTCTCCGGCGCATGAGGCAGAGGGACTTGAGGGGTGCCGTTAACCCCTCCCCTGGGGGGGGTAAAGCCTGAAGAAGGCGGGGTTTGAGAAGGGGAGGGGCCTCAGTAGGGTATAATGCCATAAAGCCCACCCTTCGAAGATCAGCTGTGATTCCAGGGAGTCTCCAGGCCCCACCAGGATATTGGCAACCCATTTTCTTACATTTGTAATCCACCTTGAGTCCCAGAGTGAAAGGAAGACAATAAATGAATTTCATCATCATCATCATCATCATCATCATCATCATCATCATCATCATATAAAAAACCCAACAACAACAACATAAGGTATTAGCAAGTCAGCCCTGTTGAAAGATTGCAGGAAAGCAGGATCCTTTTTACAGGAGAAGGTTAATGGCAGCTAACCAGGCAGAGTCCTGGTACTGAATCTCTTAGCCATGGCTAAGATATCGGGAGCGAGGCTTTCGTTTTCTGTCCCCATACTGGGGCAACCTCCCTCTCCATTCCCTTCCCAGCCTTAACGATGCATTAGCACAACACATGCACTGTTGCTTAATGCTAACCAGGTTGCCTCTTAACCAGGGTTTGTAAACCAGCTTCAGACTCTGGTTCCACGGGGAACCCTAGTCAAAGTTCTGCTTCTGACTGTGGAACACTGGAAGAGAAATTTCCTCACCTCCTGCCATGATCACTTTTCTTGCTGGAACCCCCCCCCCACACACACACACACAAAACAATTGGCAGTCTTCCTCTGTGCATAATGCTACGCCAAGGAAGAAAACTCTCTGACTGTGTAGCGCTAAAACATCACAGTATCTTATCGGAAAGGGAAATAAAGGTCTCCCGTTTGCAAAAGCAGACTAATTTCTTCTCTTTCATATCTTCCTCTAACGTGCCACACGCTTGGGCATTTGCCACTCTCAACGGTTCAGGGCACACTGAATCACTGGTAATCCCCACGGTGCTTTGAAATCCACTGTAACATGACCACATAACACAACCGTCGTCAAACGGCCAGAGTTTTTGAAAAGCCATTAAATGTTTCTCTGACCCCCTGTGAACTGGCTTAATAAAACGCTTGGCCTTACAGGCTGACAGAAAATAGCTAGCATTTATGCAAGCTACAGTTCCCACTGCAGAGGGATCAGTTATGCTCCGTTACCAGAACCATGGGACCATTACGGCAAGACCCACATTCTCATGCTGAAAGAGTGGAACACTGCCCTACACTCAGTGAGCATCGCATCAGGTTTGAAAGCTGGGGTGTAGGATAGGCAACATTTTAATAACACTATTCAGCTCCGTAGGATCCACATTTCCAAATGAAAATTCAAGGGGAAAGCAGTAATATTATAAATGTGATTAACTATCAGTTGCCAAAAAGCCTTGACATGTGGCACAGTCCCACCAACAGTGCCTATACGAACCAATTTCGCCACAACCCCTTCAGCACGATGGGTGTATATGATGTAATTTTTGTGGCGTGAGGTATCACCAAAGTAACAATTTAAGAAATTCTGTTTTGATGACTATTCTCTTAGATTGAACAAGTGAAGAGTGCCAAATGGACTGCCAGTTTGCATATTGCATGCCAATAAGTAGTATAAGATGGCAGAGGAGTATTAAGACGGTTCCATAATCATGGAGTAAAAAGGATGGTAATAAGATGTTTACCTCGATCTGGTTCCCCTTCCTGGACTATTTATCCATTAAACCTGAGTGATTTTTGGATACTATAAATCTGCTGTATTGATGCATTTCATGGGAGGTTTCATGTTAATGAAGTTCTTTGTCGAACTGTTTTTTGTTGTTGTTACTATCATGGCTACATTGTTTGTCATGTAAGTTCGATCACATGTACCAGTTAAGCTATATTTCTGATGTTATATGTACTTGCTTGTATTAAATAAAAATTAAAAGTTTTTTAAAAAGAAAATTCAAGGTGAACACAGTCAGAAGACTAGGGTTGCCAGCTCCAGCTTGGGAAATTCCTGGAGATTTGGGGGCGGAGTCCGGGGAGAGTGGGTTTTGGGGAGGGGAGAAACTTCAGTGGGCTATAATGCCACAGAGTCCACCCTCAAAAGCAGCCTTTTTCTCCAGGGGAACTGATCGCTGTCACCCAGAGAACAGTTCTAACCCCAGGAGATCTCCAGCCGCCGCCTGGAGGTTGGCAACCCTAAAGAAGACAGAACGCAGCACAGAGCTTTGGGTATTAAGTAATTATCCACGTATTTGTAAGCAGTAAGCCATGCTAATTAACTCACAGCCCCATTCCAAGAATACTTCCCTGGGAATAAAGCTCACCAAACATATTTGGGTGGGATTCTCAACAGACCTGGCTCTGAATCGCCCTCTAAGTGCTTTACACACGTTCAGTGATTTGTGGCATTTGCAGAAGTCGCTGTGAGCTAAAGACATGCAAAACAAAACCGGCAGGAATAAGAAAAAAGAGCACTGGGTAGCAAAGCGAGGAGTGTTTGAACGGCCTGGTCAAAAGAGCTGTTCAGGTAAAGGGGCTGTTCAGATTTGGCACCTGGGAAGGACATCATGTCTCTCTCTGAGCACACAGTGTAAGATTTTTGATCTGCTCATTCTTCCCGCCCAGACTCTGTGGGGCACCCGGCATGAACCAAGAGCCCTCTAGTCAGGCAGAGCTTCCTTGCTGCTTCTCACCTCTATGTTCAAGCCAGTTTGGACCACTCTCTCTCAGCCTTAACCACCTCACAGGGCTGTTGTTCCCTTCAGATACTGTTTAATCTAGCATCCCACCTATCCATCCAGTGCATCTTAAATATTTCATGACCGCTGCTGTCATGTTCAGAATGCCCCTGCCTTCTGAGATTAGGCGGGTGGCCACCTGGGTGAGGGCCTTCTTGGATGTGGCACCAAAACTCTGCAACTCTCTCCCCAGGGATATTCACCTGTCCCCTTTTGTTGCCGTTTTCTGCCAGTGTATGAAGCCTGTTTTTGTTTTGTCTGGCATTTCCTCAGCAGTCCCTTCTTCCTGCTGTTTTTTTTTGTGTGTCAACTGTCAGGTTTTTATATATTTTAGCTCTGGTGTTAATTTGTTTCAATGATGGGGAGGGGTGTTGCTGGTTTTAATGGTTTTAGTGTGAATTTTTGTGCATGTTTTAATTTGTTAGCCCCACCCCACCCCCGTGGCCCTTATGAAAGAAAAAGTGTGGAGTATACATTTTGAAAAATAAGGGAATAAATACTATTTCTTTTTTAAAAGAGCCGTATCCAGTTCTGCACTGAGACAGGTTCTGCTCTGCTAGCCATAGGTTACAAACCCCTGCTCTAGTGCAATAGGACAGCCCATGATTCAGTGGAAGTAACTGGGGTAACTGGTGCAAACTACACAGCCGCCAAATTCCAGAAGTATAAAAGATTGGATGATCTTGCAACCCCAACTGATGCCCCCTGAGAACCACCACTGAACAAAAGGCTGGACCCAAGACCCCACATTCAGAGCAGAGCGAGTGGACCCTACCTCTCCCATTGAAATACACTCCTCACCCCAATTTTTTTTGGGGGGGGGGCAAAGGTCTTTCCAGAACAGTGTAGGGGGGCAAAGTGGGGTTGGCAGAAAGGGGAGTTGGTAAAAATTATGCTTCCATCTTCTGCCAACAGAAGTGCCATTATGGTGCCCTCAATACCGTTATGCCTTGGGATCCAACCCACAGTTCCAAGCACGGCTACCTTACCACCAAGACATGCATTTATAGCTCTTTATGTTTATGTTTGGCCACCAAATGAGAAGGGAGCACTCCCTGGAGAAGACCCTGATGCTGGGAAAGATTGAAGGTCAAAGAAGACGGGGACGGCAAAGGATGAGATGGTTAGACAGTGTCATCGATGCGACGAACATGACATTGAGCCAACTTCAGAGGATGGCGGAAGACAGGAAGGCCTGGCGGGATATGGTCCATGGGGTCGCGAAGAGTCGGACTCGACAGTGCGACTGAACAACAGCGTTTATTATGGTTGTGCAATCATTTCCATGTGCCAACTGAGACAGCTATGCGATTGTCTCTGAAATACTCATTTCCGCCTCGTTCTTTAATCACCTTTCCAGAATAATTAAATAATCCAATACAATAAAACCTACCCCCTGAGGGCAGATGATACTTTTTAAAAAAGACTTAAATATATTTCAATAAATGTCAGCAATAAATTTGATGCGGAGCTAGATTTTTTAAAAAATGAGAAACACTTGGAGCCTATCCAGATGACATTTAAGCCAGCTCTCCACTCACAAATAACTGCACACAGAAGTGATCTCTTGGCGCAAACAGTATAATAATACCAGGAAAAGGAACATCTGTGGGATCTTGGCGCCTCCTCTGCACTTAGAAAAATTTCATCTTGCAATTTTCCCGTCCACAGAGCTCCGCTCTCACACCATGGCCCCTTCAAGTGATTGTGATAACAAACCACTCGTGTGAACAGCAAGTGCCAGGATTGTGCCACGGTTAAATTATCTGGAACTAGGATCTGGAACACCCAAGATCAAATCCCCACTCTGCCATGGAAGCTTGCAGGGTAATCTTGTGCCAGGCACAAACACTAAACTGAACCCCTTTCTCAGAGTTTTTGTTGTTGAGGATAAAATGGAGCAGGGGAGAATACCGTGAGCCACCTTGGGTTCCAGTACGGAAGAAATCTGGGGTATAGATGAAGTAAATAACACAAAACACTTCCCAGGAAGGATGGTCCCTCTGAAATATTTCTGGAACAAGCGGTAGGGGATGGCCCACGGCTCAGTAGAAGAACATCTGGTTTGCACGGAGATGGCCCCTGGCTTTATCGCCCCAGCATCTCCAGTGTAAGAAGATCAAGTAGTGGCTGATGCGAAAGACCCATATGAGCCTGCCTGTGACCAACCATCAGCAGCTGTCACCCTCCCCCATATGCTTGTGCTATCTGAGATGGGACCAATAGGGACCCTTAACAGTTTGTCTTCAGCAATCAGCTCCAGATCTGTGGAATCCCTACTCCAGGAAACTCATATCATAGAATCACAGAATGTTAGAATTGGGAGGGACCTTGCAGGTCATCTAGTCCAACCCCCTGCACTCTGCAGGAGCATAGCCGAAAGACAGCCCTACAACATACCCAAAAGATGGTCGTCCAGCCTCCGCTTGAAGGAGCATCCACCACCTCCCGAGGCAGTCTGTTCCACTGCTCAACCACTCTTACAGTTAGGAAGTTTCTCCTGATATTTACGCAGCCCTTGTAATTTCCTTGCAATACAATGACTCCCTTGTAATTTCTACCCATTAGATCTAGTCTTGCAATCCGGAGCAAGAGAGAATAGATCCACTCCATCTTCTACATGACAGCCCTTCAGATACTTGAAGACTGCAATCATGTCCCCTCTAAGCCTTCTCTTTCCCAGGCTAAATATACCCAGCTCTTTCAGCCTTTTCTCATAAGACTTGGATCCCAACCTTCTCACTATCCTGGTTGCCCTCTTCTGGACACGCTCGAGCTTGCCCCTTGATCCTGGCCCCCGGTTAAATCTATTTTGTTCCAAAAGGCATTCGATGGTTGATTAACAGTGTTGACTGACTTTTTACCCTGTCAGTTTTTATTGCTTTTTCATGAAGATTGCTGGGTTTTTACTGTTTCTGCATTGCTGCTTTTATGACTCCTGCTACTATATGTTTTTGGTTCCTTTAATGCTTTTACTCTTTGGTGCTGAGGGCAAAATTTTCACTTGTAAGCCACACTGAATGCCTTTGGGTTTTTTTTTAAGTAGAAATGTGAGCGACAGCCCTTTGAGGTAACTAGTAAAGTTATTGAGATAACAGCCACTGCTTTGACTGATGAGATGAAACTTCAGGTTTGGGGTGTTTTTTTTTAACTCTAAAAGAGTGCGAGTCAGTCCTTTCCCTTTTATATGAAGGAGTGTGCCATCAGTGTATCCAAGTGTTTTCCATCATCCATAAGCACAAAATCAATTTCTTAGGTGTTGCCTTTTAGCTTAATCCATAATGTAAGCACTCTGGGGAGGAAGTGTTCCTTCTTGGGATCGAATGCCGCGGCCGCAAGCAGCTAACATCGAAGAAAAGTAGAAAATTCTCTTTCTCCCTACAAGGCGCAGGCCAAAACATACACAAGTCTGCTCATTTAAAAAAAAAATATGGTAGACTTTCATAACACTGTTCCCTGTCTTGGCAGAGTATAAGACGCTGTTCACAGCGTAGGGGTAGTTTTACATTGTTCTCCGTTGTATATTTAAAACTGTGTTGTTTGATTAGGGCATAGCCACACACCCCTTTGGAGTGTACTTAAAGCCATTTTCCTCTAAAGCCTACAAGCACAACGAGGCAAATGATATTCCATCCAGTGTCGGGAGCCTTTCTTCACAAAACGTCCCGCTATGCATGCATTACGAATGATTACATTTTCCTTCACTCTTAAAATTCTGGGAACTAGTTTTATTAAAATATAAAACTGGTGCGTGGGGTGTGTGTGTGTCAGGGAGTGCTCTGTGCCACCCTCAACACAAATGAACATAGGGACTGGCCTCTCCAGTAAAAAAAGAGTTTCAGCAGAACATGAGAAGGAGAAGTGTGCTGTATAAGGAATGCAAGCATGTGTGAGGGTGGGGAAAATATTTTGTGATGGGACAGTCAGTAAGGAGGAGGAAGAGGAGGAGGAGGAGAAGGAGGAGGAGGAGATTGGATTTACACCCCGTCTTTCACTACCTGTAGGAGTCTCAGAGCGGCTTACAATCTCCTTCCCCTCCCCACAACAGACACCCTGTGAGGTAGGTGGGGCTGAGAGAGCTCTTTCGAGGACTGCTCTTGAGAGAACATCTCTGAGAGAACTTGTGACTGACCCAAGGTCACGCCAGCAGCTGCATGTGGAGGAGTGGGGGATCAAACCCGGTTCTCCCAGATTAGAGTCCGCGCTCCTAACCACTACACCCAACTGGCTCTGAGGGAGGACCACAAGGCATCAGCTTCCACATTCTCTGAAGAGTGAGAAGAAAGCATCTAGGGCTCTCTTTGGTGTGTTGTGGGTGGCTGAGACTGCTCATACTGATATAGGTATCCATAGAAAAACTTTTGGAAGTGGGACCCACATCAAAATTTCTCCATTGCGAAGTAATCACATGCTAATTTCCCCCTCCTCGTCTTGGGTTGCCAGCCTCCAGGTAAGGCTCAGCTGGCCGGGAGGGGGGGGGAATGGTGGGGAACTGGGGGGACATCCCAGCATGCTGCCATCACCCCGTCTGCCTGGAAATGATGTCAGCGTGTTGCTGGAGGACACCAGGGATGCTCTGGCATTTGACCAACACTCCGCATCCACATCCCCAGCAACATGCTGATGTCACTTCCAAGCACACAGGAAGTGATGTCACAGTATCACCAGTGAGCTCCCCCTGGGAAGGTGAGTCCCCTGCCAGTTGCTATGGGGGGGCGGGGAGAACCTGGCCAATCCTAAGGCATTGTCAGAGCTAATGCTCTGGAGCAGGCATTTATTTATTTATTTCCTTTGATTTTTATCCCACCCTCCCCGCCAGTATTTAAAACAGATAAAACAGTTAAAACCATCACAATCTCAGAGTGCTAGCAAGTACAGGTAATATACAATGGTGGCGTTCTTTCGGCTTCCAGATAACAACCACCACCATTGTCCAGGTCCTTGCCAGGTTATTAGATGTTGATTTAGCGCTGATATTGGTGCTAGTATTAGTATTGGGGCCAGGGCCACGGCATTAGTGGTGGCAGCTCCTAATCGAAAGCCTGGTGGGAGAGCTTCGTTTTACAGGCCCTGTGGAACCGTAAAAGGTCCCGCAGGGCCCTGATGTCCTCCGGGAGCTCATTCCACCAGTACGGGGCCGCCACAGAGAAGGCACTGGCCCTCGTCACAGCTAGCCTGGCTTCTTTCGGGCCTGGATGGACCAAACGGTGTTGAGACCCCGATCTTCGTGCTCTCTGGGGAGTATGTGGAGAAAGGCGGTCCCTTAGGTAAGTAGGTCCCTGACCATATAGGACAGTGGTGGCGAACCTATGGCACGGGTGCCAGAGGTGGCACTCAGAGCCCTCTCTGTGGGCACGTGTGCCATCGCCCCAGCCAGGCCCAGACCATCATTAAAGTGTCAAATTCTCTGCCAAAAATTTTTTAAGTTAATGAAAGCATTTGGGATTGCTTTCCTTACTTTGTTTGGATCATCTTAAGTTAATGTATGAGTTGTTTTTTCTAAAGTAAAACCTCAGTATTCAGGTCAAATTGCCGTGTTGGCACTTTGCGATAAATAAGTGGGTTTTGGGTCGCAGTTTGGGCACTCGGTCTCTAAAAGGTTCGCCATCACTGATATAGGACTTTAAAGGTAAGAACCAAGGGCACAGAAGTGGCATAATTTGAGCCAAAAGAACGGGACTTTTAGATTTAATATCTGTCAGTCGCAGCAAAACTGTGCTCCTCAGGGCCACATCAGGCTACCAGGTCAAGTGAAAAGCAGCACTGTGCATTTGTGTGCCCTACAACACAGATCCACCACCCTGACCCCAAAATTCTGAGTTTCTGCTTATGTCCTGGGGGCCACTATTTCACATTTATGATTTCTGTTTAACTTAGAGCAGATGGCCACACTCTGTGTGGTAAGCCTCAGCCATCACACGCGAGGATTCCTCTTGAATTCTGATCCGCCCGAATGAGTCCCATGAACCAGGAACTCAGACGCCACTCCCGCAGCTATGCAATGGATCCTCCATCCTGAATTTCACGGGGAACCCCAGAGCAGAACTGGAAAAAGTCTGCATGCAATGAGGAGATCAATGTCTGCTCAGATTTATTTATTTTTTTGGCTGTTGTTTTAAATATAAGGGACTATCATCACCAGTAAGTCATGCCCACCGCTTGATATTAATAGTGGGATACTATTAAATCAGAGCTGTTAATAGTATATATTGTTCCCGGGGAAGAAGGGAAAAAAATTAAAATAGTAATACGAGAGAAGCCACTGCTAGAACGCTGGCCCCATGGAAAATGAAGCTGGCAGCACAAATTGGGGACACAGGATTCTTTTACCCTGCCTCCTGTTCCAACATCTGTTTTGGCTGGCGTCTGACACAGGGACTCTGTCTCTTGTCACCTGGCCAACACAGCACCGCTGTAAGCTTGCTAGTCCAAGGGGGGGGGGCACATACCAGAAAAGTCACACAAGAGCACAGAAGCTGCCGAAACAGTTTAAGTAACAGCTCTCTGAAACAGTTTAAGTAACAGCTCTCCGACAACACTGCTGAAAACCTTACCGATTCACACGACCCCTTTCTCCCCTTCAGTCTCGTTCCTCTACGCCCCCTCCGAAATTATAAACAGATTGGCTCTTGTTAAAAAAAAAAAGTTGCCTTGGTTTGTTTCACACGAAGAACTTAATGTTAGCGCAGCAGAGTGTGGCTGGTCGGAGAGGAAACGGGAAACACACCTCTCTCCGCTAATGCGGAAGAATTGCCTATCGGACCACTTTCCATGGAATGGGCTGTAGAAGGTAGTGGCATCCAGTGTTCCCTTTAAGCTGAGTTGGTGTGAGCTAGCTCATAGTTTCTTAGCCCCTGGCTCACACCTTTTTGTCTTAGCTCAGGAAGGATGGCTCCAGAGCAAACTGATTTACGCAATAGCCAAATTGCTCGCTCACAACTTTAATGCCGGTAGCTCACAAAGCAGAATTTTTTCTCACAAGACTCCACAGCTTAGAGGGAACATTGCAGAGTTACACTTGCAACTCTGTGGGTTTGTCCCTCTATCACAGTTTGGGGGGGGGGGCATTTTTGTCCCTGTGGGAGAGCCATAGGAGAGTCCTGAGAGAAAGGACAGTTCTGGGGTGGGGGGAGAGTTCTGAGGAATTGTTGGAGTTTGGGGGGTGGTCTTTTGTCATCTGGGTCTGAGGGCAGAGAACAGAGTGACCCAAGAAGGAGCCCCAAGAGAGCTCAAATGTACCCCCTGATTCTCTCACCAACCACAGTGGAGAGAAGAAATTCTGGGACCCGGGTCTGTTAACGTTACGAAGATCACTCTGGTCTGTGCCCTCAGACCTAGATGGGGTCTGTCTCCCTTTTTTTCTCCTCGGAAAATTCTCTCTTTTCCTCAGAACTCTTTTTCCCCTCAGGACCGTCCTGCAGCCCCCCACAGGGACAAAAAGACCTCCCCCCAAACTCCAACAGAGGTCCAAACCCACAGACCCTTCTAAGTCTTAGCTGTCTTGTGGCGACTGCACAGTGTTTTCAAGCCAAAAGACGTGCAGAAGTGGTTTGCCATTGCCTTCCCCTGCATGGGGACCCTGGACTTCCTTGATGGTTTCCCATCCAAATGCTAACCAGGGCTGCCCCTGCTTCCAAGATCCAACGAGATCGGGCTAGCAGAGAGAGGAACAATTTCCCCGCTGCCGTTTTTCCACAGATTTGGAAGTTGAAGGAATGAGTTTCTTTCCCAGTCAGGAAATATTTAATGTATTTGGCTAAATTATACACGTTTCAGATCCTCTGGAGTGTCTGACTGTTAGATTTCAGAACATATTGCTGTTTTCTTCTTTTTAAAAAAATAAACAAAAGTTTCAAAAATCCCTGATGCACCCCATCACACTTTTATCCTTTGTTATCCTTTATTCCTATTACATAGCCAAAAACAATCGGGAAAAAAATCAATCTACTGCAAGCCACTATCTAAATTTACAGGTACTGAAAAAGTTATTGCCCAGCAATACAATGAAATCAGAACACAACCTACAAGAAAGCCTTGTGGGAAACACCAGCTGTTGTGCCTTCCAGGCATTTTCCAGCAGTCTGTTCCTTAAGATCAGATCTGTAAGAAAAGGAACGAGACCTTTCTGAGGGAGACCACACATGGCTAAAGGAAGGCGTTGCTAGAAGTGACTGTTGTGGTAACATTCAGGTGGGGCAGCCATGTTGGTCTGAAGCAGCAGAACAACGTTTTGAGTCCAGTGGCACCTTCAAGACCAACAAAGTTTTATTCAAAGTGTAAACTTCCGTGTGCAAAGCACACTTCTTCAGATGAGGCCTATGTGGTAACGGTTTTATGTCGATAGTTGGAGAAACGAGCCTTTCCAGAAAGTATTCCTCATTCAAGGCCTGGTCACCTAAACCCAATGGCCAACCAAGAAGCTCACAGAGTCCTCCAGCTTTTCGGACAACGCATGTCTCAGTCTTCCTTATACCTCTATTCAGGGGTCATTTCATAGAAAAAGAGGTGCAGGAGCTCATTAGCATGACTCATTAGCATAACTCATTTTTATAGGCCACACCCCCTGGCATCACCGGAAGTGTGTCAGAAGGCAACATTCACCGCTCAGGCTCTACTGGACTCTTTTGGAAAGCTATGGGGGGGGGGATGCACAGATCTTCCCTCACAGAGGAGGGAGAGCTTGTACCTGAAGGAGGGCCGAGGGGGGGTGGTTCTGCAACTTACCTGGCTACTTCTTGCTCCTTGTGGCCTGACTGAGGGTTGCTGGGAGCAGGGGGCGGGGCTTGTTACATGTGCCCGCCCCCTGGGCTCCTTACTGCCGGACCTCCGCTCCTGTGCGCTCCCGCAGGAAATGACCCCTGCCTCTATTTTAACTTTTCCCAATCACTTTCATCTTTTGCAGGGACTCTTCTAACAGCTGCACAATAGAAGCGCCACACATGCTTTCCTTATCACCAAGGATCCATGATAAGGAAAGCTGTACCTGCAGGATTTCCAGCTGTCATACATACAGATCCTCCTCAGTCAGAGGAGAGAAGGGCTCATGCGGAAGAGCAATTACACTACAGAAACATAGCGGTCTTCAATGGGCAGAAATGCAGCATGCAAATTTTGTCAAAATATTTTTCATTAGGATGCTGGCTAGGATCTGAAAGACTTGGAATCAAATCCCTTTCGACCACGGAGCTCGCTGGGTGACCTTGGGCCAGTCACCCTGTTACTAAAGATTTTTTTTTTTAAAGAATGATATCTTTAAGTCAATGTATATTGGTGGGGTTGGAGGGATGCTAGTAGAAGGATCAGTATGCGACGGGAACAGCAGACAAAGATCGTTATGGAATTAAAGAAGGGAGGGAGCTAAGGAAGGGTTGTGGCTCAGTGGCAGAGCATCCGCTTGGCATTCATAAGGTCCTAGGTTCAATCCCCAGAACCTCCAGCTAAAAGGCTCAGGTAGTACGTGATGTGAAACTAACACCCTGGAGAGCCACTGCGTAGAGTAGGCTATACTAACTTTGAGAACATAAGAAGAGCCCTGCTGGATCAGACCAGTGGTCCATCTAGTCCAGCATCCAGTCTCACACAGTGGCCAACCAATTCCTCTGGAGGGCCAACAACAGAGCACAGAGGCCAAGGCCTACCCCTGATGTTGTCTCCTGGCTCTGGTATTCAGAAGTTTACTGCCTCTGCATGTGGAGGTTCTCTTTAGTCACCATGGCTAGTAACCACCAAGAATTCTATCCTCCATGAATCTGTCTAATCCCCTTTTAAAGTTGTCTATGCCTGTGGCTATCACAGGGCTAATGGACCAATCCTCTGATTCAGTATAAACCAGCTCTTTGTGTGTGTGTGTGTGTGTGTGTGTGTGTGTGTGTGTTTAAACAGCTTCTTAGAGATGCTTTACAGGAAGGGAAATGATAAAGGTAAACAGCTGTCAGGAATCCACATGTGTACCATGCAGAAACTTATGCCACTGTAGTGTAAAGAATTGCACACAGTTCTCCAATGTATATTTATCATCTATTGTGTGACCTCACGTGTGCCCTTTCCTAATAAAGGACTCAGAGCAACCAGTGTTTGGGCTGCAGAGATTTTATGGACTACCAATCACCATATCAATTACGCAATAATGTTAAGCTGTGCAGTTTCAGCCACGCAAATGGGCTTTCTTATACTGAGTCTCTGTTGCTCTCTTGCTCTGAATTTTGATGCAGTTGGGCTGTTTAACTGTAAAAGACTGCAGACCTTTGGTTTATGATGTCTCTTCTTACGTAAACTATCAGATTATGAAATATGAGGGTTTGGGCGGGGAGGGGACACATACCAAAGGTCAGGTCACAATGCCCTCCTGGAAAAGTCACTTGCTATTTTTGCTAGCCATTTCTTTTGCTCGGACAGAGCGAACAAAACTGTAATATTCCTGAAATATGTTTATATTTTCCTCCCCGTTAAAAGTTCAAATCATCCTGACCTGGATAGCCCAGGATAACCTGATCTTGTCAGACCTTGGAAGCTGAGCAGGGTTGGCCTTGTGTTAACATTTGGATGGGAGACCGCCAAGGGACTCCGGGGCTCCTTTGCAGAGGCGGGCAATGTCAAAGCACTTCTGAAGTCTCTTGCCTCGCAAACCCTAAGGGTCCTCCATAAATCAGTTGTGTCTTGACAGCAAAAAAGGAGAAGATACAAATCAATCTCTCTGTGAAAGAAAAGCTCCTGATAACAATGCTAATATGGGAGTATGTTGTCTTTAAAAGGAATTTCTTAAAATCTATTTTGGAGCATAACAGTGACATTAGATTGGCAAGTTCGTTATCAAATTGACTATCTGGCTGTAATGTGCCGTTCAAAGAAAACACGGAATAAGCAGGTTTCTCTTCCTCCTGCCCCTTTCACCTGAGAATATGTCCATTTGCTTTATGTATACAGTTCTCTCAATTTAGCCTCACTGTCCTTTATTGGGAGATACACTTTCTGTTGCACTTAGCAAAGCACAGGGGTCTTCCTCTCCTATACTATTATTTAACCACTATTGCAAGCTACTTTGAACCACAAGGAAAGGCAGGACTGACTAACTAACTAACTAATAAATGCACTGAGGTGGTGGAGGACATGACAGAAAGAGGGGTGTTGAACACTGTGAGAAAATAAATTAGATTTGCAAGATTATTATGAAGAATAAACTCTCTCAAGTCACCCGTCATTATTACTGGCTCGGTTGCCTCAAAAGCCTTTCAAAATTGGTAGTAAGCAGCACACATCTAAAACTAATCGCAGATGCCCAGCCAAATCAAATTCTTTCAGACGTGCAAACTCTTAAAGAACAATTTATATATGTAAACCTAGTCTCAGCCATCCATTCAAACCCCAGAGAGAACAAAAAAAGATCTTATTTTCTAATTGAGTAAAGATCACATAATTTTTTTTTTAAAAATGACCATTTTATTGAGCATAATACTAGCTGCAATACAAAAAGAAACCTATACTTTCAGAAGCGTTTCCCCCCTTCCCATTTTTGCGCTACTGGGATAAAATAGCAAAGAACTAGGGAGGAAATAGAAAAATATATCATTTTGTCAATTTCACCCTATCTGCCAATTTCCAGTTTCCCTTTCAATGCAGCCGGCAGGTAAAACTGGCCCTAAAACATTAGGATATAACATTTGTAAGAGCTACGAGTAGGGATCACAGAACACCAGAAGGCAACAGACCTCATCAAGGCAAAAAATATATATCAAACTGTAGGAGACTGAAAGCAAAGTTTTATCCCTTTTCTTTCCCCACTTCTCGAGACCCATTTGACCCCACTGTGCTCTTAAGGGTTAAAATGTTTGCAAGAAGGAGACAGCCATGTGGGTTAAAATTACATTTTAAAAAAAGTCAAAGACCAAGAGGAGTATCCCAGCAGCATGCCACACATGGGAGGGGGAGACTGAAATCAGCACAGTAAGGGGAGTCCCCAAGGTAACCACCCCCCTATAAACATGATCATGTGATATACCTGCAGGGAGAGGAAAAGCTCATTTTTGCAATCTTGTGCCATTGCCCACAAGGCAAATTGGGACAAGCTGCCCGCCAAGCTACGCCTGCAAAGTGACCCCTCGCTTTTAAAGACAGCATAACCCTGCACTTGTTTCCTCCATCACGGGTATACGAAAACTTGACAAACTGGGGGGTCATAACCAGGAAAAAAAAGTCTTCATGTAGGGCTTTGGTATTCTTACTAGCGGCTGGATATATCCCTACAGATTGGAGAGAGACAGAGGTCACTCTGTGGCAGCATCGGAACTCACATTCCAATGTTCCGGAGGGGTCCGTAACTCTGTCAGCGATGTCTTAAAGAGTCTGACGGTGACAATATTTTATTTGCCAGGGCCCTCCGTGGCACCCTCCGACGTGCGCCGTCAACCAAAAACGCAGAGATATCCACTCAGACCAGTTCCCTGTGGAGGGTTTTTATGTGTTTTTTTAAACGAGACTGTTTGAACAGAACAGACAGACACAAATGTGCTGGTATCAAATTATACTAAAATACGGCATAATCCTATTTTTAATTAGGCAGACGCAAATCTGGGAGGATGCCCCCCCTCCAGGCAGTGGCTGGTAAAATATCCATCTTTGAGATCTGCGGTGGATCTTCCGAATACATGTATATAATGATTAAGTCTCATATGCTTGAAGTTAGGTCACATATTCGTATTTTACTTCACATTCTATGATAACCCGTAATGAAATACATCCTGCTGGCCCGAAAGCTCTACTGTCTAAAAGAGAAGATATTTGAAAGGTCATAAACACTCGGTAGCAGCAGGACTACAGACGCCCGCATGAATGTTTTCACTCTAGATAAATAAGGCCCGAAGCAGCTGCTGCCTACAGCCCAAATCTCATGTCCTATATCAATCAAATACATGCAAACTAGCTGAACTGGAAGAGACTCGAAATTATTCTGCCCAAATAGTTTTCATCTAATAAATGGAAACTGCAGAGAAAGCACTTAAGAAACAGGGGAAGGGGGAAATACCACCTCCACAAATGTTTCCCAGCATTGCTAAGGAGACAATCCCAAACAAAATTTAAAGAGGATTCGAATGGCAGGATCCTGTCCTCTACTAAGAGTCTTGCAAAATGGGGTCAGCAACCCTTTATGAACGAAAGAGCTGAACAACGTCAGGATTCGGAGGAAGAGATCAACAAAGAGCCAGTACAAGAAAGTCCATTGGCCTAAGTGAAAATATATAGCTCAACATTACTAGCAATTGTCACGTTGATTAACGATCCGTACCGTGTCCTCAACCCAAGTACTGGTTGTTGCGAGTCCTTTATTAGGAAAGGGCACACACGAGGTCACACAATAACTAATAAATACACACAGGAACACTATGCACAACTATTTTAATCCACCTGCATAAATCTGAGCGTGGTTAGGTTCCTGGCAACTATTCACCTCTATCATTTGCCTTTCTGTAAAGCATCTCTTTAAACCCATAAAAATATCTGACCGCCATGCCCTTCACATAGTGGTTGTTCTAGGATCCCACCTACCCCTCCAACATTGCCTTGACTTAAATATTTTATTTTTTAAAGAGCCTTATTTGGTTCTGTACTGAGTCACCACCTTTGGCTCTACAGCAATAGGCTACAGGCCTTTGTAGGGTTGCCAGGTCTGGATTGGAAAATACCTGGAGACTTTGGGGGTGGATCCAGGTGAGGGCGCGGTTTGGGGAGGGGAGGGGCCTCAGCAGGGTACGAGGCGCCATAGAGTCTACCCGTCAAAGCAGCCATTTTCTCCAGGGGAGCTGATCTCTGTCAGCTGGAAATCAGTTGTAAAAGTGGGAGATCTCCAGGCCCCACCTGGAGGCTGGCAGCCCTAGACTGGCATCTGGATAGGATCACATGAAAAGCTACCTTGCATGGGTGCTAGAGTTTTATTTATTTATTATTTATTATCGCACTTCTACCCCGCCCTCCCCGCGAGCGGGCTCAGGGCGGCTCACAACAGGGCACCATGTGCCAACACGTAAAAACAGGATAACTAAATAAAAGACACATTTCCACAGAAGCACTGCAACCCAACACAGCGATTTTATGAGGCGGCTAAGCTGTATTAACATGATTCCTTTATGATGAGCGAGGTAACGCTTAAAACGGCTAGTGAGTGATTTATTGCAGCATTCGGAGGGTCTTGCCCTATGCAGCTTACGAGCCAAACAATTTTTATTTGGCGGCAAGCACAGTTTTGGTCACAAAGCACATTTGATAATTAAGCTTCCACTTGCGTCCCAGTCCCATTCCTTGTCTACAGAGCTTCGGGTGGGCGAAACTAACAGTGGAAAACAGGTTTGGGAGAAATCTTATTGTACAAGTAATACAATACGTACCTGCTTTGTTTGGAAGTGACTGATATTCGATAGTATAAACACAGAATCGAGGAGATCAAAGGATCAAAGGCCATCTTGTCCCTCCCCTTATGATAATAGGAGACTCAGTCCACCATCCCCTTTAACCCATCAGCAGATCACTAAAGAGCAGCTGCCATTGGTGGAAAGCAGGTTCATTTCCCAAAAGGTGCCCGCGGAGCAAAAATATCCAGATAACTCAAGCAAATCTCTCAGCAGGACACATACAATCCTGCGCTGTCCAAATTGGGACTCTTGCCGTAACCCTTCATGCCTTACCCTTCCAGCTCTGTTTCTACTAGGGGTTAATCGTTGCATAATTTTATACTTCTTCTTTTTCATACTCCTCTAAAAGTATAGAAAAGTACATGACATGTAATCTTTTCCTTCTATTAAAAACCTTGTTCTGGCAGTTGTACGTGTATGTTTTTTTTAATAATTGGTGCATCATCGTTATTTCTTGGACCCAGAGCTTTCCTTACTCCCTCGCTTTCACTGAAAAGCTCACAACCACAGAGCTGAGAACTTTCACTCAAATCTCAGTTTTAATATTTTTGCAAATAACAAACTCTTCTGGCTGCAAGGATAGGATTGAATATGCATGTCGGGAAGAAAATGCTGAAACAACCAGAAGGAGGAATCTTGCGGACGGGTTGTCAGAATCCACTGCTTCTGCAATTTGCAAAAGCTAAGAGACATAGAACATTTCAGGAGTTAGAGTTGGCGAATCCATTCTGTTACTAATGGAACTTTCCCCTGGTACATAGAGCCCTCTCTGGATACAAGAAGTGAGCCCCTGGTGTCTGGGGACGGTTCCTTGTCCTGGGGAAGGGGGCACTGCCGTTAGCAGAGCAAATCTGCAGGATCCAACCCTACATAAGATGCATTACCTACAAATCGGCTTCATCCGTGCGATTTATACAGGATGCCAGACACAGGTCACTTTTAAAGTTTGCACTTTTTAAATGTGTTGACTAGAGTCTAAACACCTTTTCTCGCTCCACTGTGCTCCCTTCCCCATTACCCACCCGCACATGGTTTCTGAAAAGTGCTACCAAATTCCCTTTCAGCCACCGGATACAAGAAGCACATCCACAGTTAAACGCATTCACTGCACAGCCTTCATTTGCAAACCCACAGCTCTCCTGTAAAAATAAGACTTAACCAAAAAAGCATTCAGCTACTTGGATGGAAAACAGCAAGCTTTTAGAGGAATATCTGGAAAATGCCTACCCAAAGAGTTTGACTGCCATGCTCACAGGCTCAATCCAAACTTTTAAGTGTTAGCAAGATTCCTCCTTCTGATTGTTTCAGCAGGGGAGGGGGGGGGAATCAACTCCATGCTATCCACATCTATTTTTCACCAGGGCCAAGCGCAAATCTGTGACTTACATACATCTCAGCAGCCACAATACATTGTTAATCTGTAGCTAGATTAAATTGGAGAGATCCACAGCTTTTTAAAACCAACCGACTGAAAAGAAGCGTGAAAGAGAACACCACCATGTCAAGGACTGCGGAATACACCCAAGAGGTCCTTCCTTACTACCATCTTGCTAAGACTGCATAGGGAAGATATCCTCGCTGTGTTACAATCCACACAGTTTTTCAGACTCACAACATGACCCCCAAAAACCTTCCACAAAAGGGAACGACAACAAAAAGGGGTGCAAAGTGACCCTTTGTTCACAAGCAAACACAATCACAATGCTCAATGTGGTCATTCTCACCTGAAACATAAAAACAAACCATGCACAAAGATCTGCCCAGAGACCACACAAATTTCCCTGAATGCTTCTACGCATATGGGCAGAGCGATGAGCCGCTACTTCAATAGCCCCAGGAGCAGGAGAGAGGCAGGTACAAATTCATTACAGTCCATGTAAAGCAGCGTGCCACCAAATACAGGTGGGGATCTGTCTGCACACACATTCACAGCAATTGGGCACATCCATGTGTGCTTGGAACACCACATCACACAGTATTCATGCAAACTCTACTTTCATTTCCAAGAGGAGATGAGCCAAGAGAAAAGAGGAGGCATAAATGTTCAAATTAATTTGAAAAAATTCCCATTGCAGGTACAACTATGTTTGGGTAATACCAGCTGCAGTCCTGGGGTTGTCCCTGACCCTGAAGGGCACAGAAAACTCCATGCACACTTCAGCCATGATTTAATTATTTATGTATGTATTTATTTATTTTATTTAGACTTATACCACGCCCTCCCAGCCTAGGCCGGCTCAGGGCAACTTACAACAGAATAAAACACACACATAAATTAAATTAAACAGATAACATATTTCAACATTTAAACCATTTTAAAGTGCTAGCATTTCGTAACATTAATAAATGATGGCGGTCAACTTCTACGCGCCACGTTCTACACGCACTCATTCCTGATGTGGACTAATTTGTACCTTAAGACTGAGGCTCACCTGCCAGTGGTATTTATCTGGCTAGCACAACATTGCTGGAGTTACTTGGGACCTCCATTTAACAACTTTGCCAACCTGGAAGTGATAAATGGGGTAGCAACAAATACGCTCCCCTCTGCCACCCCTGTAAGGCAGATTTTTTAAAAAAATAATCATTACCAGCTGCTGTAAAGGTAATAATCATCACTGTTTGTTGGTAATTAATAAAAAGTGATTTTATGCTACTTAAAATACTGCTGAGTTCTTCTCTTTTCATAAGAAATCGGCATCCCTTGAATTGGTTTTGTACATAATTCTTAGCTGTTTAGAGGACATCATGAGTTAATACATCTGATGAAGAAGAAAAGGTGAACTGCTAAGCCAAGGGTGTGTCTATTTGGTTTTTGGAATTACTATTTGTAAGTATAAAAAATGATGACGTAAAAATTATGTATCAGAAATGGTCCTGAACAACGCTAAATACCCTGAAATATATTGGGATGGTGGCAAGGATTTTTTAAAAATAAGTTGCATTTCCATGAAAAGGCTTGTTGAGTCTCATCCACCTGTGTTCCCCCTCTCAACTTTTCATAATAGGGTGAGAGGTGCACCTAAATAAAAAAGTGAAATGTGCATTTGCTTTTTAAAAAATGAACATCTCAAAACTAACATTTCAAAAACATTCTTTGAGACAGCATGTTACTAGTCCCTATGGAAGACAGTTTTCCAGTGGCATGCTCATTATCACACTGTGAATTCAGCATAGATTTTTCCCTTTTGTCCAATGTGGTAGTGGTGGTGGCGGCAGTAGTAGTAAATTTGGGCCCTAATTTTCAGCATGACGCCTTCTCTCTCAAATCACCCTCACTTGTTTATAGCTACAGCCTATATCCACATTATGCTCAGCATCTAAAGAAACTCACACAGTCAGTATAGAACTCTAAGCAGGAGCCAATAGCTTAAAATAAATTTACAAAACAAGCAACAGAAAAGCTAAATAAAGAACTTTAATGCTATTTCACTATGTCTGAAACAAAACCTGAAGCACCTTACTAATGGAGGGTTAAACCTTAGGGAAAACCAAGCCAATTCAAAGAAATCTAGAAAACTGAGACAGAATTTTACATATGGTAGCTAAGACGCAATGCTCCCTCTAAGCTGTGGAGTCTTGTGAGCAAAAATTCTACTCTGTGAGCTACCGGCATTCAAGTTGTGAGCGAGCCATTTGGCTACTGCATAAATTAGTTTGCTCTGGAGCCATCCTTCCTGAGCTGAGACAAAAATGTGTGAGCCAGGGGCTAAAAAACTGTGAGCCAGCTCACACTAACTCAGCTTAGAAGGAACACTGGCTAGGAGTACTATGTACCACCAAATATGCCTTCTACTATAGGGCTCCAGTCCCAAGAACACTTTCCTGGGAGTATGTCCCATTTAATAAAATGGGGCTTACTTGAGAGTAGACTAGCTAAGGATGGCTTCCCCAAAAAATCAACAAATGTGATCCCTTATTTAGAAACCTTCTCAAATGTATATCTGCATACTAAAAAAAAGCAAAACAAAGAGGGACTCTGGCTAGCACAATAACCAATGTTACTCTTGACTAATGCTACTAACATTCTTGATACTAATGATGCAGAGTCGTCATCATTCTGCACCATCCAGTTGGGCACTGCCTTTTCACACTAATTTGCACAAAGAATCTCTGATCGATCAGTATGCACACATGCATGGAAGCGATTCAGCCTGAGAACCAGTTCAAGTGTTATTGTTTTTATATACTTGTTACCGGTTATATATACTAGATCACCAAGTTGAGAAACTCAAGTGGTCCAAGTTCAATGGCACTGCGCAGCAATTAAACACCAGTTTTCTTTTTAATTGTTACACATATTATTCGGTGAAAAAAGGTAAGTACAGCTTATTTCTGGTATTACGTACAAAAAAAGTCTTTCTTTAAAAAAGAGTAAATTTCCTCTCCGAAGTTGTGTGTCGCCACACAAATCAAAATACTCGAGATTTCGATCATGCTTACCACCCATCATTTCTCACTTTCAACTGGACAGCAAGCAACACAACACAGGCAAAAAGTTTACCATTAAAAGTTGACGTTGATTGAAAGTCAACTTTAGGCGGCTTGATTAAACGATTTAGATGATCATATCTCTTGGTACTGTGGAGCCGTAATCTGGTCTCCTAGAGCTAGAGAGTGCTTATTCAGCATGCATACATATTTCTTTAAGAATATAACAAAGCTAGCTGAGAAACAAGGATATAAAAGCCTTTGACAACATAAGGATATAAATGCTTCAAATAAATAAAGAATAATGTTGTGTTTTTGGTTTATTCATATAAAACATTTCTAAGCTGCCTTTTCACCAATTCAGGGTCCTAAAGGTAGAATGTTATAAACTGTGCACTGATTAATTTTATAAATAGAGGCACTGGGTGAGATCCCACCATTCTGTTCAGTTGGCACAGCGCAGTCCTCTGGTATGAGGTGCCTTCTACTAACCCAAAGTGCTCTTGTGAGGACACCTTCCATTAATGAATGGCGTCTTGGGCCAGAAGACCATGCAGGTGTCAGTGCACCCCGATGGTACAATCCAACACACTGTTGAGATGCTGTAACAATTAAGTAACATGTGAGTCACTAGGATACCTCAAAATATTACTCTGGATGTAGTTATGAGTGAAATCTATTTTAGCTTAACAAAACAAGGATGTGTCAAGATTGTTCCAGAAGCATATAGACCTTTCTAGTATGGACAGCTGCTTTCCACATGCCCAATCCAACATGCAATTTTTTTTTATTTTTTTGTCCTCTAAAAACACTGAGGGGGAAATGAGTTCAGATATTAACTTACAGAGGCGTTGGTTGCCGCAGGAATAGGAATACTAGAATTTTCCTGTCCAGAAACTTGATTTTTCTCATTAGTCCCACGAGTGACAAGAATTCTGAAGTGCTGCTGCCTTGAATTTTGATCCGGTAGGATTTTAAATGTACACCCTTGCCCTGGAGAAACCCGCTCCACTGAATTGCTTCTCGATATTTCTGAAGCATTCCCCCGAACGGCTGTATTCGTGCTATCGTCCAGAGGGCTGACTCGTTCTGATTGTGGCTGAACTGGGTACGAGGTACTTCTTTCCAGACGGATCCGGGGATATCGAACCAACCTATCCCCTTTTGTTCCAGTGAAACCAAAATTGCAATCTGCCCCTGCCCCCAGACTGTTCAAATGTGGTTGCTGCAATTGGAAAACAAAGAATTTTTTGCCTGAATTGGTTGACCCGTCTGGCAAATGCTGTAAAGACCAGCGCCTGGGTTCTGAAGGAGAAGCATTATTTGGAGTGTCTGAACCAAAGGGCATCAACGTCACCTGAGGCACATCGACACTTGAGGCACGATGCTGAATTCTTACCCCGCTAATGTTTAAACCAGACGTGGCCTTGTTTGCTTCATCATCTTGAGCAGCAGCTGTACCATTGTCATTCCAATTATTGGAAGGTATTGTACAGAATATTCGATGGTTGGGGGATCCTCCATTCACCTCTTGCCCCATGATCTCAGGCTGTCTGGGTGGGGAATTCTCTGGAGTTACCTGTGGACTGCTTGCCGAAGAATGGCTCCCAACCAAAGAAGCACAATGCTCCCCGAAGTCTGAAAGTTTACACGTCTCCTCCGGGGACTCTGGCACCCCACACCCATCAGCGTGTCCATTTACAGCCTTGCGCTGAAGGGAAATCTGCATGGATGAGCTCCTGGTTGGGCGCGCATCGATGTTGTTCAGCAGCTGAGGAATAAACATGGAGGTGCTTCTTTTCAAAGCCCCCACTTCTCGCAAATCGCCCCCACCGTCACTATAATCCATTCTGCGCCTGGAGAAAGCATGAGGCCCGTTCCGTCTTGGCAAAGTGTGGAATGCCATGAAAAAGTCATCATCCTCTCTCTCACGGTCTAGGATCTCTGATTCGGGAGCTGTGTTGCTTCGTCCAGAGCCAAAATGAAACCGCAGCCGATGGGCCATGGTTTAAGGAGAAAGGCGAGGGGGGAGGGAAAAAACCTCCGGCAATAAGTCCACAGGCACTGCCAGAAGTTAAGAACTAAAGACATAAACTCCAAGAAAAAGTGTCCCATCTGCCAAACTGTTAGCACTGCTACACTGATAGCGACAGATAGCAGAAATAGCCCAAGTGGCAAACAGCATTCCAGGCATGATTGGATAAGAGCAATCAGCGCTCCTCTGCACTGTGACATAGGGTAGGATGGCTGGCATCACATGACCCGTTTCTCCCTCTCCAATGCAAGCGACTAATTTTTTTTTTAATACCAGCAAGAGCCTGAAACAGCACCTTCGCAGCTGCTCTTTTTCCATCAGAAAGGAGCGGCCCCAGTGGGAGATCTCTCACAGCTGACTACGGCAGCAAACGCACTCGGCTCCGCTGTAAATCTAAACTACATCATATTCACAGAACACTTTTGTACTAAGCAAAAATTGAAAGGAGGGAGAAGAATACAGCAGCAGCAGCAGCAGCAGCACACACACACACACACACACATGAACGCGCACACACACCACCCTCCAAAAAAACCCTTTGATTTTGCACTGACGTTGTCGGGCAGATCAGGAACCACGAAAATGGCCGAAGGGAGGCATGTAGAGAAATTTCATTTTTGTTTGAAGCTGTCTGGCTGCTGCCTTCAAAGTAGCCCAAATAAATATCAGAGACCGACTAGGAGTTAGATCTTTCCTTGCTTAAAGCGATTTTAAGTTGGTTGTTCGTTCACTGTAGCAACAGAGACAGATATCAGATTGCCACCGTAAACACACTAGAATTCACCCGCTTCGGCTAGACACCGAATTTTCTTCTTTGCTGAAGCTGAGAAAAACAAAACGAGAGTCTTACACGAACGAGTCAAGTAGCAGCAAAAACGCAAGAAACGGTCTTCCTTTTCCAGTCTTTTTAATCTTTGTTTTTGCGGCGACGGGAGGCTGAGAAGGCAAGTGAAAATGGGAGCAGGGGTGTGCGTGGAAAGCTGCACAGATTCAACTTCAACACCATACAGAAAACACTGCCCAATCCTGGCCAACTTCCAATGAGAAAGTGAGCAATATTAGTGGCTTGGATTGCCAGCACGGAATACAGCTCCGCTTGTTAGAAGCCAAAAGCCTCCGAAGAACAAACAGACAGACTGAAACTCAACATTAAACAATGCCCGAATTCGGTTCTGCTATGTGTAGCGGCTTAAATCAAGAGGCGGAGGTAAGGAGAGAGATAGGGCCTGAAAACACTCATCCAGCATGGATTACAAACCAGGTCTATGGAACTGAACAATATATTATAGATGCAAACAAAACAACTTGATTTCTAAATGCTTCACAAGAGCAGGGGAGTGGGTGTTGAGTCAACCACATTGAGATATTTAGGCATTTGTTTTCTAACAGCTTGTTTTACGCAGGGAAGAGAGCAGCCCCCCCCCCACAAATGAAAATGGAAGTAGCTTCAAATTATAAATCCTGCCAAAGGCCAGAACAATCCTCTATTGTTTCAACCAGATCGCAAGCCAACAATAAACACAAAAAAAGAAGAAGTTTATTTGCTATACAATGAAAACATCAGGCTTTGAGGGCCCGACGAGGTACAAATCTGTAAAATAAATCAGTAAAGCAAGCATTGAACAGGGCTGTGTTCATCCATGGAGGTTTAGAATTATTTTCAGACAATTTCTGATATGCCCGACATATTCTCAATGCTAGTAAAGCACATCAAACTTCTTCAACAACCACCCTTGTAAACATGAGGCTTGATCCATGGAATCCTTTGAGGGGGCAGAGGTTTGGGGGGGGACCTCCCACACCTCCAAGGACTTTCCCACACTCTTCAATGGACAAGCAGGCTGGTGTACATCCCATTTATTGTTCAGGGAGATACAAAAAAGCTAACCAAATACCTTTACAAATTCGCATTTTGAAATTCCACTGGTCGTCTGGGTGGAGAAAACCTGCTAAAAATGGGGTGATTTGGAGCAAAGAAATGGAAGTTCAGGGGTGAACTCCTTCCCATGAAAAAAGGCCAAAAGAGCTTGGGATTTTTCAAATCAGAAAAAAAAGATAACTAAAATGGAATGTGACAAATGTTCACAAAATTACATGTGGGATTGAGAAAGTGGATCAAGAGAACTTTTCCTCCCATAATCCTAGAATGTGGGGAGGCAAACGGTGGAGTTGATGTGGAATAGATTCAGGATGGACAAAATAATTTGTCTTTACTCAACAATTAATTAAATTGTGTAATTCACTGCCAGTGGATGTAGTAATGGTCACCAGCATAGATGTCTTTACAAGGGCACTAGACAGATTCCACCCAAGACCAACAGCCATGGCAAGTAAAGGGAACCTCCATAGTCACAAGCTGCATACCTCTCAATACGTGGCAAGGAGGCAACATCAGGGGAAGGCCCAGGCCTCTATGACCTAATTGTTGGGCATTCATAGCAACCGATTGTCCACTGTGTGAGACAGGACGTCGGACTAAATGGGACCACTGCTCTGATCTTCTTAGGGTCTCAAACGCTACACACTTGTGAGCTGCCCCTCTCTTCTCTCCTCAAACTTATTATGGAAAACAGCACTTGGTCTCTTGTGCATGATGCAGTCTCTAATTCTTACATGCAGGTCAACCCTTGATGTTGCAGTAGTTAGATAATGATGAAGCAACCTGTGCAAGCCAGCTCAGGTATCTCAAGCCTTACAAATTTGTGCTCTCTACCTACACCTAGAAACTCGACTGGGTGTGTTGAAATGACCTCTGCTACAACTGAACTCAGTGCTATTTCCTCTTCAGTTGACCAGCTTCTACAACACTGTGCCCACCTCCCCATCCCAATTCACTACCAGGCTGGGGGGCCTCCTTTGGGTACACAAGACCCCACGATTCCCTTCCAGCAACCCCATTGGGCTGGTTTTATCAGTAAGGTATCCGACATTATTTCCACCTACAACTCTTCAAGGAACATGGGACTATTCCCG
>NW_015169783.1:340978-349482 GCF_001447785.1 Gekko japonicus | reverse complement strand
TACAGTTACAGCAAAATGAGAAGACAATATTTGTGTTTATAAAAAGATACAATACTCACCAATCTATTTTCATCAAACACTTCAAAGAGCAGTCTATGGTTAGAGGGATTTACCTAAAAGAGAAAGAATATGCAACTCTTATTGAAAGAGAAAAATAATTACCTCTTCACAAGCGCCGTGGTTATTTCGTCAAGCGTTAGCTGATGCAAACAAATCTTGCCTATTTTAAAACAGCTATACTGGCTGCCAATTTGTCTCAGAGTTCAGTCAAAGTTGTCAGTTCTTTTTTTAAAAAATTATTTTTATTCTTTAACTTAAAAGTACACGTAAATACAAAAGGAGGAAGTGAAAGCTCAAAAAGAAAAGTACAAGTACAAGTAATGTCCTCTATATGTATAATATCAACTATGAAACAAAAATGAATCTGTAATCTAATTCTTGGTGACCACATGTATAAATATGATTAAACTCGTTGAAACTAAAGGCTACTTTCTTTCATGACACCCTCAGTCAGTGCTACATATCATACAGTGTGAATGGACTTACACCTCTTATTCAAATACCGAAGTTCTCCGGTGCGTTATAAGAACAACCACCTGTGATAAATATGGTTTGTGGGTAATATCTCGTGCTTTGTCATGTAATCCACTACCGGCGACCAAAACCTCCTAAATTGTCAGTTCTGACTTTTAAAGCTTGCCTCGCCTATGACCATCTCTCCCCATACATCCCTGTGTACCAGACACAGTCTTCCGATTACCTTCTTCTAGTTCAGAGGCCCCCGACCTTTTTGAGCCTGTGGGCAATTTTGAAATTCTGACACAGAATGGTGGGCATAGCCACAAAATGGCTGCCGTAGCTTGCTTTCAGCCATACAGTGAAGACTCTTGTGCTGTGGTGGCAGCTGCCACCAAAGTAATATTTTTTTAAAATCTGCATAGCCAATCAGAAGACTTGCTGAGTAAAAGCTCCACCCACTGAATAAAAGCTCCACCCATTTGTGGGCACCAGAAAAAATGTCAGTGGGTGCCATGACACCCATGGTCACCACATTGAGGTCCCCTGTTCTAACTGTTCCACCACTTAAAGTTGTCCATCTACCAGGGCCTTCCATCTACCAGGGCCTTGTCTTTTTCAGTTATGGTTCCCACTTTGTGGACAGGCCATCTCAGCTGGAGAGGAGAACACAGTCTCCTCACATTTTTAGGAGGCAGTATAGGACCATTTTTTTTAAAGCAATACTGCCTCCTAAAAATGTCAGAAGACTGTGTTCTCCTCTCCAGCTGAGAGGTGGGAACTCCAGAGCATGACAGAAGACAGGAGGGCCTGGCGTGATGTGTTCCATGGAGTCGCGAAGAGTTGGACTCGACTGTGCGACTGAACAATAACAAAAGAGGACCATTGTATTTGCTAGAGCTTTTAAGAAGATTTGAGTTACGGGCATTTTGGGTGGGGGGTAAAGAATTTTTGTCATATGATATACAGTTTTCATCAGCCATAAGGAGGGGGAAACAGTATAAACGTGTTAATAAATGAATGAAGGACCCAACACAGTTCTTCTTGATTGGCCTAATTTTAACTAAGGTTTATTTATTCACTTCACTTATATGCTCCCTTTCTCCTCAATGGGGACCCCAAGCAGCTTACATCATTCTCTTCTCCTGAATTTTATTCTCACAGCAACCCTGTGAGGAAGATTAGGCTAAGAGCAGAGGTCATTTCGGGGGGGGATCGCGGGGGATCGCCGTTCCCCCGGGTGAGGTATGGGGGTGGGGCACATGACGAAGCCCCGACCCCTGCTTCCGGCCACCCCGCTTCCAGCCCTCATTCAGCCAGGAGGAGGCAGGAGAAGAGGGAGGGTAAGTTGCTCCCTCCCCGCCTCTCCCCACCCCTGCCTGCCTGGGGCCAGGGAGGGCCTTGGCGGGGCTTCCTCGCACTCCCGCTGGCCTTGCAGGTCCACCGCCGGGCCCCTGATGTCAGGGGGTGTGGCATATGCTAATGAGTTATGCTAATGAGTCCCCCTAGCTCTTTTTCTACGAAATGACCCCTGGCTAAGAGTGTGCGTCCAAGATCACCCAGCAACCAGCCATGGCAGGGTAGGGATTTGAACCTGGGTCTCTCAGATCACAGTCCAACACTCTAACTGTTACACTATGCTGCTGAGCCTCAACTTAAAGTTCCCTTTCATGAACTCAAAGCTAATATTCTGGTCCTGATTCCCCCACTGTATTGCTCCTACTCTGGCCCCACTGTTAACCCCCTCTAGCATTTACTGTGGAGTGAGCAGTAGAAGTCACCTCCTTATTATGGTTGCCAAGTCCAGGTTGGGAAATTCCTGGAAATTTCAGGGCTGTAGAAGAGCGGAACCTCAGCAGGGTTCCCTCCAGAGCAGTGTTCCCTCTAAGCTGAGTTAGTGTGAGCTAGCTCACAGGTTTTTAAGCCTCCAGCTCACACATTTTTTTGTCTTAGCTCAGGAAGGATGGCTCCAGAGCAAACTAATTTATACAGTAGCCAAATTGCTCGCTCGCAGCTTTAATGCCAGCAGCTCACAAAGCAGAATTTTTGTTCACAAAACTCCACAGCTTAGAGGGAACATTGCTCCAGAGCAGCCATTTTTTGGAGGAGGCCTGATCTCAGGAGATCAGTTGTAATTCTGGGAGATCTCTGGGCCCCACCTGTAGGCTGATAACCCTACTCTTTGCTCCAACAAGCCAAGAAGGAAGGGCGGAGAAAAGCAACCATTAAAGAGACTAGCATTATCTGGTAAATTCGTTCAAGACCAAAGCTGGATCAGGTCAGAAAAGGAAGACTGCACATCCGCCAGCAAGCACATCCACAGGTGGTTCCCACTTGTATTACTTCTTCCTACAAACTCAGCTGGGGCACTTTCCTCCTCTAATGTGTCACAATAAGCCACTTCACTTCCGAGCTATTTTAATTCAGGGCATAAGCTTCTTATAAAGAATTGCCTCTTTCTTCTTTTTTTCTTAGCGCTACCTAGATTATCTCTAGCCCTGCCTTGGAGAGAGGAAATTAGAAGCTATAAAAACCGACACACGCTTGTGCGGATAATGAGCGCTGCACAGCCACTCCTGTTGGCAAACTCAGTCGTGGTGTCAAAAAATACTGACCTACGGCAGTCATCTGTGACTTTTTTTTTCTGAAGAAGATAGGAGTCAATGAGAATAAAACAGGGCTGTAGCCAAGGACCATTCAAGGCAGCAGGTTGCCCCAAGCAAGAAATGTCTGTGGTCTCCTCCAACATCAAAGCTGTCTGACTGCAATCAGAGGCAGCAAACCTCTGAAAACCAGTGCTAGGGGGTACCATAAGTGGAAGGCCTCAGCCTCTAGGCCCTGTTTGTTTGGCCTTCCAGGGCAACTGGTTGGCCACTCTGCAAAACAAGCTGCTGGACTAGACAGACCACTGGTCTAGAGATGTAAAATTTCTGGAATTTTTGAAGCTCGGGAAAAAAACCGTTTTCCCCCCAGTTTTTTTTTCTGGAAAAAAACGGAAATTTTCGGGAAAATTGAAAAAAATGCTACATTCGCATTTCTTTTGTCTTTTCTAGATTGAAAGTCATTCTGTTACTTTAGGAACATAAAATATGACTATGGACATTTTTACTTGGCATGAAATTATCACAACTAGCATATTAAAAATATAGTGTATCCAAACAATTATTACAAACAGAATACCCACCCACATGCAAAAATAAAACTGAAACCTTTTTATTTTCTTCTGACAATGGCACCTTCTAAAGGAAGAAATGCATCTTGTTCTTGCATTGGAGAGTTCAGTTTGTAACCTAGGACTTGCTTGTCCTCAGTGCCCAGAAATTAGATCAATCTGATACCATATATATATATATTAGAAATGATTTGGAAAATATTTGAACACGTTTTAAAATATTTTATTCATCATGTTAAAATAAAACGTTCCATAATCATTTTTTTTAATTTTCTTTTACTTTTTCAATTTTTCCAATTTTTCGGAAAAAAACAAAAACGCTTCAGGAAAAAAACGGGGAAAACCCGTTTTCCCCCCGAATTTTTCCATTATTTTTTTCGGGCCTTCACATCTCTACACTGGACCAATCCAGCAGGCTCTACTTAGGTTCTTGCGGCTCAAGATGAGGCCCTGTGGCCGTACTACAGGGGCTCCTTTAGATATAGTCAGCTGTGGTGTGGATCCAGAAGGTGATGCGCATCACCTTCCACAGAGCTGATGGGCTGGAGTGAGCTGAGCCACTGTGGTCCACTAGTTCCCTTCTGTGCCACCACAAGTAGTGGCACGGGCTGATGACTTGGTGCTAGTAGCTTGAATTCCGAGGGACCCAACTCTGGGTCAAAGCATCCAATGCTGGCTTCTCAAGGTCTTCTCAACTATAAAAGCTAGGAAATGAACCATCGGGGTCCAAATGTTTCCAACTGCATGGCCATACTGTCTCCAAGAGTCTTTTCCAGCTATCTTTGTATCACCCAACTATAATAACTGGAGATTTCAACCTTCCGCATGTTGCTGCTTCTTAGCCCTTCATAGCTACATGGAGAGGTAGTCATGTTAGTTGTTTGTAGCAAAGCAAAACGTTTTTGGGTTTTTTTTCAGATTTATTGGGGCACACACTTTCATGGGCTAGAACCCTACTTCATCAGATGCATGGTGAGTCCTCTGAGGAACTGAAAAGGTGAGCTCTAAGCCACGAAAAATTATGCCACAATAAATCTGCTTGTCTTTAAGCCTTAGGTGCACTGTTTGTCGAGTAGGGGCGTCAAGTGCCTGGAGATAAAGCATCCTGTCCAGGGCCATAACCCACGGTGAAGAGGGGCGGTGCCCCCTACTGCATTTGCAACGCCTCCACCCCAATCTTCCCTTCTTTAAATTTTAATATCTTGCCGCACCACCACGCTGGCCCGAAGCACGATTTCCTCCCTTCTGTCAGTTGACCGGGGGGAGGGAGCCTGGGGTGGGCAGCACTACTGCACTGCACTGACATCCGCTCTCCCCCCCCCCCCAGAGAAGTACCTGGCCTTCTGGGGCTTGGTGAGGTGGATGAGCTCGCTGCCCACTGCCCTGCCTGCCTCGGACCTTGGATGGTGTGCGGGGATGGAGGAAGAAGAAGAGATTGGATTTATACCCTGCCCTTCACTACCCAAAGGTGTCTCAGAGCGGCTTACAAACTCCTTTCCCTTCCTCTCCCCACAACAGACACCCTGTGAGGTAGGTGGGGCTGAGAGAGCTCTGACAGAAACTGCCCTTTTTTCAAGAACAGCTGTGCCAGGACTATGGCTTGCCCAAGGTCATCGAGCCAGGTGCAAGTGGAGGAGTGGGGAATCAAACCCGGTTCTCCCAGATTAGAGTCCGCGCACTTAACCACTACACCAAACAGGAGGCCTGGAGGCGGCAGGCAGGCAGGGCAGAATGGCCCACCCCAGCTCGGTGCCTCACCGTGCCTGTGCCAGGGGAGGAGCTCCCTGCTGGCATCATTCTGCCCCACCTGCCTCCATTCTTCGATAATTTAATTACGTTGATTTTGCAATTAATTAAAATTTTGTTTTTGTTTTAAGTTAATAAGCACCCTTGCCCCCCCACACACACAAAATTCCAGGCTATGGGCCTGATCCTGTCCTTTTACCGGAGGCTTAATGGCACGCTATTTACTAGGGGATGTTGTTTACCTCCATGCCAAGAAAAGCTTCAGCTGCCCAGTTCCGTACACCAAGCCTTTAT
Source organism: Gekko japonicus (assembly GCF_001447785.1). NCBI lineage: Eukaryota > Metazoa > Chordata > Lepidosauria > Squamata > Gekkonidae > Gekko > Gekko japonicus. The sequence goes on along the minus strand of NW_015169783.1, from coordinate 343,754 downwards.
TAAAGGAAGAGGACATTTTTTCTCTCTCTAGGCATTTCGCATTCCTGCTACAGACATATAGATTTTATAAATCAACACCATGTTCTCTTTCGGCTGAAATCTGAGGAACCTTTCATGTGCCTTGAATCAATCTGGATTGCCAAGTTTTTGTTGTCTTTTTTTTTTCCAGAACAAGGGCGGGCAGGCAAGATCTCTCCTGATTCAGGGTCGTTTTCACCCTTAGGTTTCCATTACATTTTGCAGTAATCCACAAAGTAGTAATTAACAACAGATCTGTGCTCTTCACAGAATGCAGGGTATGGATTGCGGGCGAGACCTAAAATTTAACACTTCTGGCACATTATGTTGTTGTTGTTTTTTTCTCCAAGCGTCCAGAGATGTGAGGGACTTCTTTGAAATCACAGTGCAGAGCCTCAGATTTCAGGGGTTTTGTTTCTGGGGGGGAAATCCAAAAGTGTAAGCTTCCCTTTACAGAGCCAGCTCCAGGATTTTTTAATTTTTTTTTTGGGGGGGGGGTCATGGGCAAGGAGTGCCCAGAGGCCCCCTCTCCTCCTCTAACCCCTTCCAGGACCCCTGCCCATGCCTTCCTTCCAGCCCACCAGCCCACCTGCTGATATGTCATTCCACCGGGTCCTGAGCCTTCCCACTGGCTTTCCCCATGGGTACTGTGTTTGCAGATGGGAAGACCATCACTGCGTCCATCAGGAGAGTTACCACTCCTGAGTGTGGCTGGTAGGGTTGCCAAGTCCATCTTCCACCCCCAGCAGGGGACTTTGGGGGGCGTACCTGGAGGGGGTGGGGCATCCCCAACGTGATGATGTCATGTTGGGGACGTCTGCCGCCCCCCCCCACCTGTGCGCCGGATCTCCAGAAACAGCAGTTCCCTGCACTTAACGTAGCCGGCAGCCGGCGTTTCCCCTTTAAGAGCAGCTACGTTTCCCTTTTAAGAACGAAGCTGGCATTTCCCTCCAAGCTTGCGGAGTTCGCGCTTGGGATGAAACACGGGTTGCACACGCTTAAAGGGAGAGAGATGGGTGGCTGTGGGTGTTGGGGGTGGGGCTTCCCCCGCCGGCCATCTGGGGGGGGGGTGGCAACCCTAGTGGCTGGGGAGGGCTCGGTGACAGTGGGGCCTCCCAGAAATCTGGGGCTCTAGCAGCTGCCCCACCTCAGAGTACGCTGACACCAGGCCGGCCCCTTTATACTTCCCTGTCCTGATGAACCTTCAGATAAACATTGCCCGTGAAAACTGCACAAATACTGTGTCACATACAGGGAAGACGCTACGTGGAGAACACACAGTCAACCAGAAGCAGGTCCGGCTAAGTCCAATGGACTTACTCACAAGCAGGGCTATTTTGGGGCAGGAACGCACAGGAACGGAGTTCCGGCTGGCTCCCAAGTTGGCCACGCCCAGCCGGAACTCATTAGCATAACAGGCCACACCCAACAGCAGACACTCATTGGGATTGGCTACATTAGGGGTGTGTGGCCTAACATGCAAAGGAGTTCCTGCTACAAAAAAAAGCCCAGGGTTTTGACAACAAAGTAAACAGAATAAGAAGCAAAAGGTGGGTGTGTTTGGATGACCACACTTCTGGTAACACGTGGGGTGTGGCCTAATACGCTAATGAGCTGTGCTGTCAGGGGTGTGCCCTAATATGCTAATGAGCTGTGCTGTCAGGGGTGTGGCCTAATATGCTAATGGTTTTCTGCTGTTGAGAGTGGCCTATTATGCTAATGAGTTCCTGCTGGGCTTTTTCTACAAAAAATCCCTGCTCACAAGGAAGAATACACAGGATTGCAATTTGCAGTGCCATCGGAAATGGAGTTACACCCTTTTAAACCCACTGAAATCAATGAGCTTATATGGGTGTAACTCGGCTCGGGAAGGCACTGCTAAGTATCTTAAAGTATAACAGGACCAGACATAAGTTCTGGTAGAAAGATTCCTACATATTAAACCTTGTTGTGACTGGAATGGAAAAAGCAGGGACCAGACACGCAGAATTCATTGCCAAGACAATTCCTGGGAATGGTGCATTACTAATCAAAACAGGCATAGCCCACGATTTCTCCCCCTCCATAGAGTATATGAGAGGAATCGATGCAGTTAACTAGGACACAGTAGAGATGACTGCCGAAATGAAGCCTTCTCTGTTTTCACTGTTTAAACGTGCTATAAAAATCAATTTGGAAACCATTTATGATCTCTCCAAATTGAGGCACTGCTAAAAATATTGTTCCCAAATTGATCGCGGAGAAAAGAAAAAGCCAACTGAGAAGACACCGTTTGAAAAAGATACCACCGTTTTTTCACAATCTACAATGCCCTAGTCTGTCTGCAGACAGCTGCTCCAAAAGATTAAATTTAAACTGCTGAAATATTACCTTGCTTTCTTTTGCCTTTCGCTTTTTAAATGAATAATTTTCATAGAAAGATTAACCACCACATTAGAGTAAAACAAGACATCAGTGATATGGAACTCAAGACTCATTTTATCACTTTTGACTTCAAGTAATCTCTTTGGAAACAAAAGTCTTTGCTACTGGTTAGAACAGCCCAGGTTTTATGAAAAATATAAGAAATACAAGGTTTTAACTGAAGTTCTAGAAACTCGTTTTGCATAATCTGTATTTAAGAGAAAATTAAGACACTCAAACAAGCCCACAGAAACAGGACTTTGCCACAGTTGCATTCATTATACGCCTGCCTCTCTGGAATGGCTTTGAAATCCCTAAACCATAACAAATCACTTTTGTCTAATTAAAACATACA
>NW_015169783.1:331878-340918 GCF_001447785.1 Gekko japonicus | reverse complement strand
AGCAGAACTTAGAACTTTTGATGTTGACATCTACCCATTCTTTTTGGACCGAAGTCCTTTTTCATTGAACCTGTTCTCAGAAGTAAGGCACAGAAGCAAGCTTAACCCTTGTTCTACCTTCTCCTCCACTTAATAAATGTGCAGGATAAATTGGAATGTTGGTGTAGGACCTGGGAGATCCTAGTTCAAATATCCACTCAGCTCTTGCAATGGCCTAAAATGCTCCTGCCCGGTCCTGCTCAAAGCTTTGGGAAAGTATCCCAGCAAACAACACTTCCTAGAGATTGTCACAGACTGACTTCTGTTGGATTGGCTTTTTCTGGCCTAATGCAGGCCTTAGGGGCAAGCCCTCAGCTTTGTTCCCCGATCACTGAGACAAAATGGTAACTTTAGAGAAAAGGGAACAGGCCTGTAGCTACAGTGGGGCATTTAGGGGCCTGCCCCCCCCCCCGACCTCCTGCCAAGGCTCCCCAGCTTCCATTCAGCCCCCAGCTCCCCCAGCTCTCTGGGCCACCTGGAGGACTCCCCACCACCGCCCGTTCCCCAAGCGTGGCTTGCTTCCCTGTGTAGGCAGGCAGAGTGTGAATGCTGCAAAAGTGAGTTTTTTTTTAAAAAAAAAAAAATATTTTGTGATGTCAGTGCCCCCTGACTTATTTAAAGCCCCCCCAAATTACAAAATCCTGCCTACGGGCATGAAAGGGAATGAGGGTCCTAGCAATGGAGGATGGGAGGGAAACGTTTTGCAGGAAAGGCTGGGCGAGCGGTGGAGGCCAGGCAAGGAAGCCTCTAGAATGGGCTGGGTCTTCCCCAAGATTTCACAGAACTCCTGGAGAAAGCTTGGAAAAGACCTTGCGCCAAGCTGAGGCTACGGAGCTCTCTCTGTTCTTCTGTGGCACAAGCCATTACTGCTGGTACCACTTCCGGGCACATGCAGCCAGGGTAGCCCCTTAAATCCTGTCCTGTCTGTAATATCACAAAATGATCGGCCCTTCCTCCTTGCACGAAGCTTCTGTCCACCAGAAATCAGCATTTGCACTGAAGGAAACAGAGGCGCAACTTTGGAAGGCGCACACACAGGACAGCACTGAATGAATATTCCTGCTGGGGGGCGGGGGGGAGACAGTATTATGTACTCTGCTCATAGCACAGAAATAAGGCACAGCCTTCGGAAACTCTTTTGTGCTCATGCGAGCACAAGCTCCAGAGATACGGTAGAGCGGGTAGAGGAGGGATCAGCAACTTTTGGGCCTGTGAGCCCCTTCGGAATTTTGAGAGGTGGTGGTGAGCATCACCCCAAAATGGCCGTCAACCCATAATGTTGGGTGGAGCCAAACACCAAATGGCTGCCTCGGGAAGTACAGCCAAATGGAATACCTTCTGGGAAGAAGGAAATCCTGAAGAGGGAATGAAACCACACACTGACTAAGGAAAGCCCAGATGCTTAACGGTCCTCCTCAATCTCCAGTGAGAAATCCTTTCATTTTAATGAGGGCAGCCAATAACAAGCTCTGCCCACTTTCTGAAATAGGGTTGCCAAGTCCATCTTCCACCTCCAGCGGGGGACTTTGGGGGCGTTCCTGGAGGGGGAGGGGCATCCTCGACGTGATGACGTCACGTAGGGGACGTCCGCCCCCCCCCCCCCCGTGCGCCAGATCTCCAGAAATGGCAGTTCCCTGCACTTAAAGGAGCCGGCGTTTCCCTATTAATGCAGGAGCTGGTGTTTCCCCTTTAATAGCAGCCGCATTTCCCTTTTAAGAGGACGAAGCTGGCATTTCCCTGCAAGCTTGCAGAGATCAGGCTTGGGAGGAAACACGGGTTCCACACACTTAAAGGGAGAGAGATGGGTGGCTGTGGGTGTTGGGGGTGGGGCTTCCCCCGCCGGCCATGTGGCCGGCGGCGGGTAGAACCCCCCCAAAAAACGGGGGACCCCTGGCAAACCAGGGGGTTTGGCAACTGTATTCTGAAAAGTGTGGCAGATGCCAAGAGAAATACTGGAGTTACCCTGATACCTACAGGCACCATGCTGGGGAACCCTGGAATAGCGGTTTGGAGTGGAAGCATCTTCATTAGACAGAGAAATAGGGTTGAATCCAACCAGTTTTTTCATTGGGGGGGGAGGGGTCCACTCTGACCACCCAAAAGGCTGGGGATCATGGGACCTGCATGGGGAAATGTTACGGGGCACATGGATTGGAATGCAGAGAATTGAGTGAGACTGACGAAAAAATCTGGCTGGATTCAATCCATAAACTTTGATAGGGGAAAACTGTGATTATGGCCTTCATCTGTGCACACCCATTTTAGCTCCATCATCCCCTCACTGGGTTGTTGAGAGATGAAGAAACATTTGGCAAATTAAAGTACCGTGTTTCCCCGAAAATAAGACACTGTCTTATATTTATTTTTTCTCAAGAAGACACACTAGGGCTTATACCACAAATGCATAGAAATCCTGCTAGGGCTTATTTTTTGGGTAGGTCTTATTTTCGGGAAAACAGGGTATGTTGCTATATCTTCCAAAATATGAGGAATAGTTATAACAGTAGCTGGGACTTGACACTGACAAACAAGTTCATCAACCTCGGATTTGGCTATTTTAAGAATTGAGTTCCTTAGAGCAGAGCAAAAGCCCACTAATCCAAAAATCTGACTTGAACTGCTCCCAGCCAGGTGCCAAGTGGCTGTACGCAAAAGAGATCTGTCATTTAATTATTATTATTTTTTTTAAAAAAAGCCAACTTACTCTAAAATAAAATTCTTCATTCCATTTCGGATTCAGAGTCTGCAAGAGAGAGAAAGAAAAAAGGAAATCATTCACATTGAGCAAGAGCGACAAAATAATCTGCAGTGTTTTCCAAAAACTCTTCAAACCTGCCGGTGGGTACATTGCGCTACAATTTAAAACAAGAAACAATGTTCTTTGTCAAGAGTCAGAAAGGCAAGTAAAAAAGGAAAAATGCATAGCAACGGCTCCCAACAACAATAAAGACACCGTCCTCGAGAAATTCATTCGCTGAGCAAACTTCGTGTGGGAGGGTTATGTGAAATGGGATGGAGCAGAAATAGATGTCTGCTATAAATAGGAACCTCACAGTCAGAGGCAGATCCCTGATGACCTGGGTAGAGATGTCTTAATGAAGGCCGTTAAATATTTCATTATTAAAATTCTTTAACATGTTGCCGGTCGGGTGGTGATGGGTTATGCGTGCAAATGACCACTGTGTGAGCGGAGGGATAAATTTAGATCACTGAAGCTAAGTCACTAACATATCTCCCTGTGAAAACACTGGTTTTCTCCAACCGAAAATTTGTAGGTGACAACTTTGGAATTGTGGCAAACGAAACGGCACTTGTTGCGAATTTTGCTTTCAGCAGGTCCTCGGGGGGGTTTAAAACAAAGCTGGAAACCACGCAGCATCCCTATCAACACACTGTAAAATATAAACAATCATGACAATAGTATCCAAAGATTAGAACTCAACACAAAAACTAAAAGCAGCGAATTGTCATTTGTAAAGCCTCTCCGAAACAGTATAATTCAGCCGTCTTTCTAAAGGCCATGAGCGAGTGGGTCCAATGTGCTGTGTTAAATAACAAATTTCATTGCTGAAGGGTGCCACCACTGGAAAGGCTTTTGTTCTTCATACTTAACAGCCTGTACATGTGAGCCCAGCAAAGATAGCTGCAGCTCCTTCCATGCGGTGATGCTTCTCCATGCGCCTTTCAGGTGCCTCTGCAAATCCTGAGTCACCAAAGGGCTTATTCAGGCTTTAAAAAAAGAAAAGCTCAGCAACTGACATATTGCTACAAACTATCTCCTAGCACCACTGCATCCCTGGATAAAAGTCTGGCTCTTGCCCCTTTTGTTGCAGAGATATAAGGGTAAAGGCATACCCCATGATCCCAAGCATAGCTTTTACAGTAGGCAAAAGGGTCTCCTCCTCCCTCTTTCACTAGTGGAAAAGTCAGTAAGATGTAACCCACAGCCAGCTTCCCAAAATATCATTGAGCATCATCATCCAGGAATACAGAATCATAGAAGCATGGAGTTCGAAGAGACCTCCAAGGTCATCTAGTCCAACCTGCTGCACAATGCAGGAAATGCAGGAAACAGGCCCTTCTGTTTACTTGACTGCATCCATATCGGATCAATAGACTGGGGCTGCTATGTGGTTCTGCATACCTCTCCAGGGCTCACAGACATGCCCTAGTACCACCAAAGCTAAGACAGATAATGGAGTCGACCCATGATATATCTGGTTTCTTCCTTCTCTTGCAGGAATACATAACAGCAATCGTTAAGTGGTGCTCACTGTGCATACAGTACTGGAGGGGAGGCAGAGCACATGAAAATACAAACCATATGCTCCAACCTCCCTGGGGAACACTTTGCGTCCGAGTTCCAATGGCATGTCAGGCAGAAGAAAAACAACGGCCTCCTGCCACTTTCGGGAGCTTACCCATTAATCAAAACATTGTGCGGCTGCGAGAGAGACCACTCAAGCCCAATTCCAGGACTTCTGTGCATTGCTCAGAACAAACATTTGGTTCTTTTTTTGGACAGTTTCAGAACAGCCAGGTGCAAACGGCCCATGGGTGGGGATGCAAGCCTTTCTCCTTGCATTCACTGACAATGGGGGCAACGACAGCAGGGGGCGAGAACGCTGGTAGCCACATTGGCCTCAGCTGCTCTGGTGACTGTAAAACTCAAACGACTGAGAGGTATCCCTACAGAACTGACACTTGCAGCCAGCTATAGGGGTGACCCACAGTGAATTATGCTAAAAACTGGGAGAGCTGAATAATCAACCATTTGTATGCATCTGAGGAAATAAAGGGGTTTTAGCTTAGGGCCAGGAAGCTGACAAATTTGCAGAGGTCATTTCGGGGGGGAACGCGGGGGAACGCAGTTCCCCCGGGTGAGATACCGGGGGGCAGGGCACATGACGAAGCCCCGCCCCCTGCTTCCGGCCGTCCCGCTTCCGGCCCTCATTCAGCCAGGAGGAGGCAGGAGAAGAGGGAGGGTAAGTTGCTTCCTCCCTGCCTCTCCCCACCCCTGCCTGCCTGGGACCAGGGAGGGCCTTCGCGGGGCTTCCTTGCACTCCCGCCGGCCTTGCAGGTCCACCGCCGGGCCCCTCATGGGGCTCGGCAGTGGAGCTGCAAGGCCGGCGGTGGCAGCTGGGACCGTTGGGGGCGGGGGGGGTGGCCTTATGACACACTTCCGGTGATGTCAGGGGGTGTGGCATATGCTAATGAGTTATGCTAATGAGTTCCCCTAGCTCTTTTTCTACGAAATGACCCCTGCAAATTTGACATCAAATACACGATCAAATTCAGAATAAGAAGAACACAGGCCTGGCAGGTGACCATGAGGATCTTTTTTATGGGAATGGACATAGTGACCAGGGAGGACTGGGTGTAGATTCTCGCTCAGGCATGAATCTGTCCAGGTGATCTCAGACCAGTCACATTCTTTTTGGCTCGATCTACCTCACAGGGCAGTTGCGAGAACAAAATAGGGACAACCCGGTATAAGCTACCTTGAGATTACTGTAGGACAATTTTTTTTTCAGTTTTACAAAATAGTACAATTTTTAAACAAGTATAACAATATATTATTCAGTTGCGTATTTGTCCTTCGTATACATGACTCAATGGTTCAGAACTACTATTAGTTACATATTAAGCAAGGATTTAAAGTAACAATGTATCGAATTTAAATACTGCCCATTTTTCACATAACATCTTTTCTGTCTCTATTTTTTCCAAGAAAGGAAACCATTTGTCTAATGGGTCCAATAATATATTCTCCATTGAAGATCTATCAGTGTATACTGAAATTTTTTCTAGTGTAAAATAGTCCCAAATTTTCCCATGCCACTGGTCTATTGAGGGAGGGATCTTACTCTTCCATTGCTGGGCGATGGTTGCTTTAGCTGCCGTCAACAGGACTAGGATCAAATCTCTACGAATTTTAGGAATCTGTTCATCCTCCCACAGGTTTAACAAAATAATAAGCGGGTCTAAGGGTACAGTTATGCCTGTGAAGTGGAGATTACTGTAGGACATACAAGATAATAGTGTGATACATTCAAACTCTGCTGGGCAGCGGGGAGAGTGGGCATGGCCCTTGTATGTTTGTTTGGATTTATATCCCGCCCTCCCTGCAAGCAGGCTCAGGGCAGGTTCCAACAGTATAAATATATAATAGAGTTAAAACCACTTAAAACAATAGTATAAAATAGCACAGAAAACAAAAACACTACATAAATTCTGATCGGATGTCTTAGCAATTAAGATGGAATTGAGAATCCAGGCCACTGACGGGGGGCCAGCGAAAGGGAGGGGACGTCCACCATCTCAACCAAAAGCTCAGTGGAAGAGCTGTGTCTTGCAAGCCCTGTGGAATTGTAATAAACCCCACAGAGCCCTGATCTCATATGGGGAGCTCGTTCCACCAGGTGAAGGCCAGGGCTGAAAAGGCCCTGGCCGAGGTTAGTCAGACATCCCTGGGGCTGGGGACTACCAAAAGAGGTTGATTAGTAGACCTCAGTGCTCTATGGGGCTCATATGGGGAGAGGAGAGCAAACCCTTTTGCATGTGCATGTTCAAGTGCACTTATGATGAACCACACAGGGCCGCCATCATCTGTCGGTTTTATTCGTGAACCGTTGCTGTTTTTCACTTGGTACCGTATTTATTCATTGTTTTAATCCCCGTATTGCTTACGTTATTTTAACTTTGTTAGCTGCCTTGAGCCAGCGTGCCCGGCAAGGCGGGATACAAATAGAAACAATAAATAAATATATAAATACTAGGGTTTGCTAACCTCCAGACAGTGTCTGGAAACCTCCTTGGATTGCAAGAGATCTCCATGTGACACGGATCAGCTCACCTGGAGAAAATGGCTGCTTTGGAAAGTAAACTCGATGGTACTGTATCCCACTGAGGTCCCTCCCCTACCCAAACTCCGCCCTCCTCAGGCTCCGCCCCCCCAATCCTCAGGTATTTTCCAACCTGGCAACTCTAGGCTCTATGCACCCCTCTCACTGTGTCAGTTCAAAGAGACCACGCCCTTTACCTTTTTTATCGTCTTTGTCTGCACCAGGGCAAGCTCTCTGTTTTCATCTGCAACGTACAATGAAAGCTTCACGTAGGGGTCACTGCAAAAAGAAACCAAAAGAGCTTGGGTTTAATCATGGCAGTTTAAAGCTTTGAAAAAGCACACACTGAAGGAAATATCGCCTGTACTACCTTCTCTATCAATTACTCCAGTTAACTCATGTCATCAAATCGTTCATATGCGAGATGATTGTTAATTAAAATATGTTTGCATCATATTGGCATATTATAGAGACTTGGAGGGGGGAGAAACCTGGGATAATGCACATCACACAGTAGATAAAATGCCATGTGTTATCAGCAAATGAAATATGCCTTCAATTTTAACCACCCAATTTACATTTTAAAAATACTAAACACTAAATAAAAACAGTAAGAAATATCCAGCAATAGCAATTAAGGTTTTTTAAAAATTGTGCAACAGCTACATTTCAAAATACATCTAGCATTTTAATTCCCCTCTGGAAAGCAGAAACCCGTTGCTTAGCTCCAAAAGGAAACTTGCAAATTAATAGATTCAGGCGGGTAGCCGCATTGGTCTGAAGCAACCGAACAAAATCTGAGTTCAGTGACACCTTTAAGACCAACGAAGTTTTATTCTGGGTATAAGCTTTCGTGTGCATGCACACTTCTGAGGGTATCTAAAGAAGCATGCACGCACACAAAAGCTTACACCTTGAATAAAACTTTGTTGGTCTTAAAGGTGCCACTGAACTCGAATTTTGTTCTATTGCAAATAAATGTAACTGAAATGGTCAAGTACCCTCTAGTGGTTACAACGAATGGTACAAAAATAAAACACAACCCAGAAAGTTATGGTGTGTCATGAAGCCGACTGTGACCTGGGATTAATAACCTTGACAGTGTAATCCTGTACAGAGTTACTCCAGCCTACATCCATTGATTTCAGCAGGCTTAGATGGCAGTAATTCTGCATAGAATTGCACTCTTGACACTGGAGAGAATGAAAGAAATCCACACAAACACACACACACACAAATACATGCAATTCATTTGTCGATTGTCAGTCAGTGTTCCCTCTAAACTGAGTGAGGGTGAGCTAGCTCACAGTTTTTTAGCCTCTGGCTCACATACTTTTGTCTTAGCTCAGGAAGGAGGGCTCCAGAGCAAACTGATTTATGCAGTGGCCAAATCGCTCGCTCACAACTTTCATGCCAGTAGCTCACAAAGTGGAATTTTTGCTCACAAGACTCCACAGTTTAGAGGGAGCCTTGCCTGGGACCTTCTGCGGGCAAAAGCAGATGCTCTACCACTGAGCCACAGCCCCTCCTTTTGACTTTAAAGGACTCAGAAAAGTGTCACTCTGGTTCGCACTGCATTTTTAGTCCTCGAATCAGAACAGGAAATTGGTCCAAGGGGATGGTAACGAAAAGAGCAAAAATCCTGGATTTCTGCTTTCAGAACAGGGCTGAATTATCAATTAAACTTACTAAGGACAACTTGCTGGAGTTGCCAGAAGTTATTTGTTCTGCAAACACCGTGTTGTACTAATAAAGCTTATATTTCATACAGGTGTGTGTGTGTGTGTTCAAAGTGCAGCAGCATCACACTTGTGACCAGTGTTCCCTCTAAGCTGAGTTAGTGTGAGCTAGCTCACAGTCTTTTAGCCTCCAACTCACGCATTTTTGTCTTAACTCAGGGAGGATGGCTCCAGAGCAAACTAATTTATGCGGTAGCCAAATCGCTTGCTCACAGCTTTAATGCCATTAGCTCACAAGGTAGAATTTTTGCTCACAAGACTCCACAGCTTAGAGGGAGCATTGCCTGGGATCTTGCTGTAATCCTTACTACAATCCTATACAGTAGGTAAGTGTCATTATCCCTGTATGGGGGGGGGGGGGGGGGCTAAGGCATTGGGGGGGTTTGAATTTGCAGTGCAATTCTGCTCTTTTTTTCA
>NW_015169783.1:284985-331738 GCF_001447785.1 Gekko japonicus | reverse complement strand
GGGCTGGAAGCGCCCCCAAGGGTGATCCAGTCCACCCCCCTGCGCAATGAAGGAAATTCATAGCAATCTCCCCCCCCCCCCGTGACCTGTATTAGCCTGGTGGGGAAGAACACATCTCCATTATTGTCAGCAAAACAACAACTTGAGCAGAGACAGCCCCCATTGCTGAATCAGTTGGGATCACATACAACACATCCATGCTTTGTTCTACTTTGGTATTTCCTGCCAAATGGACATTTGTTTCACAAAGGGAATGGCCGAGCTTCATCTACACTTCAAGGAAATATCCGCCAAGGTTTCACACCTGACCAGATGGCCCTCTTTGAGTAAGGTTTAGATTTCAATATTGACCACTCCTTATAGGTAACCTCCCACTCCTATAGGCAACCAATAGGATTGTTTTTCGGACGGACTAATAGGTAGGTGGGTCCACAGGTTGGAACCGTTACCTCCCATCCAATGGACCACCTATAAAAGGTAAGGACCATTCAACTGGCCCTTCCTAGCTAGCATTCCCCACAACAACCCCTGTCTACTTTATACTCCCCTTTTGTCCAGCTTGCTATCCCCAAACCCTTGCCTCTACTTTGATCTCTTGATCTGCAGTCAAGAGACCCACACGTGCGGGCTGGTTCTGGTCGTGTGTTAAATTCCCTTAGATTTCTATTTCTCTCCATCCATTCTTCATTGGGATCACCAAGCTGTGAAGACAGATAAGTATCACCCATCATCAACCCGACCTGCTAATGCAAAAGTGCTTATTTTACTACTGTATTTCTAAGGAGCTTGATTGAATGTGTGCGTGCATCAGTATTGTTTGTATGTGATATATTTTCTTAAGTAAAAGACATTTATTTTAACAACACCAGCCTCGACTCCCTCTCTGGTAACCCTTGGTGGGAACAGGACCTTGGTATAGTTGGCAAGTACCCAGTTTAAAATTTGCCAATTGCTGTAGATAAAGCAATTCGGCTAACAACAGTCAGCGCTGAACATCATCCATTAAATAAACGGAAAACTGCAAACTAACTAGGAGATATACTATACTCCAAACAGCAGTACTTTTCTCCCTGACCCACAGCCAACCTTTGAGAACATTATAAAATCCAGCTTCAGCAGGTCAATCTCTCGTTCCCCACTGCTTTCCTTTTTTTTTTTTTTACAATCTTAAACTAATTACCAAAGCACTATAAAAATATGCATAACCATTTCCTCTAACCCCAAAGTTCATTGTGCATTGGCTGCGGCAGTAGAGAACTCCACAGATATGCCAAAAAATGTTACTGCGTAAATTTAAAAAGGAAGGACACCCCCCTCTGGAAAAGAAGAAGAAGAGATTGGATTTATACCCCACCCTTCACTACCCAAACAAGTCTCAAAGCGGCTTACAATCTCCTTTCCCTTCCCCTTCCTACAACAGACATCCTGTGAGGTAGGTGGGGCTGAGAGAGCTCTGAGAGAACTGCTCGTGAGAGAACAGCTCTAAAAGAACTTGTGACCGACCCAAGGTCACACCTGCAGCTGCATGTGGAGGAGTGGGGAATCAAACCCAGTTCTCCCAGATTACAGTCTCTTAACCCCTACACCAAACTGGTTCTACGTAGAGGTCTTCATATCTAGCCGCCATTTTACTATGTCACTGTATACAGGATAATGGAGTTTCAAGCATCTATAATACTAAAGAACGCAACTAAGATATCTATACAAGTTGGGGAGGGGAGACAAGGTTGTTTGGGGAGAACAGGCCATAAATAGCTTTTTTTTAAAAAAGCAATATTTTATTTTTTTTAATCTATTTGATTTATACCCTGCTCTATTCCACGAGTGGGCTCAGGGCAGTTTACAACATAAAACCCATAAACAATAAAAAACTATAAAACCATAAAACAATGGACGGCACCATAAACAGTAACAAAAACCCATGCCTTCAACATCCCCTTAACATGGACAAACCCTCTATTAAGTACTGAAGAATGGAACAAGGAGATCAGTTCCACCCGCAGATTCCCAGCGAGAAGACCCTTACCAAACACTTCGAAACAGCAGCTCACATAACAAAGCAAGACAACTGGGCAGCCCCAGAAACTGAACTTTTCTGTCACCTTCCTGTGGTCAGAACGTGGACGACTAACGGTGGCTGAGTTCGGAATAAGGCAGTATTTTTAAATGGTTATGTAACTTCTAATCGTGTGTGACTTAATCCCGAGACGTACTCGCTGACTACCCAATGCAACGCCTGTGGAAGACACGGAAGAGATGGTACATCGGTACTAAACCCTGATTAAGCTGATTTCCACTGCGTTCCCCGGGGGCAGATGAAGACGCTATACGATTCCCTTCAGGAGGCATTTAGTGGCAGTCCAGCTACTTTATGTCTGGAAGGTGTTCGTGCTGTTAGGTGGATTGTACAGTGTCGCCTTTCTAAAGCTGACAGGTTATCCTTTTTTTAACAGATATTTAATTTTTAAAAAGTCATTGCCTTGAGGAAGCTTCCAAAAGGTGGGCTATCGTTGGCTTGCATGCTTGTGCACTCAAAGGATGTGTAAGTCAGGTGGCCAACCTCCAGGTGGTGACTGGAGATCTCCTGGAATTACAACTGGCATGCAGAATACAGAGATCTGTTCCCCTGGAGAAGATGGCTCCTTTGGAGGGTTGACTCTTTGGCATTATACCCCGCTGAGGCCCCTCCCCTCCCCAAAACCTGCCTGCCCCAGGCTCCACCCGTCCCCCCAAATCTCCACATATTTCCCAGCCTGGAGCTGGCAACCTTGTACGTAAGCATGAGCTAGCCCCCACGGCTCATCTTGTCCCCAAGCGTAAGCGATAATTCAGCATCCAAAGGGCTCTTTGCCATTTGGCTCTTAGCTTGAGGGCTGAACCCTGAAGCTGGGAGGAAAAGTTTGCTGGCAAAGAGAAAAACCTGCCTTGCATTCAGTACACCTCCCTCTCTTACTTTTCCCTGTGTTTTTTGTTTGTTTGTTTAAGCTGTATTTTTGTATTGTAAGCCTCTTTAGATTGCCACAGAGGGGGAAAGCAGCATACAAATGCATCAATAAATGAATACTGTAAAGTCAAAGTGGCTATGTTATCATAAACTGGTCTCAGCACTAGAAACACAGGAGCCGGAAAGTACCCCAAGGGTCATCTGGTCAAACCCCCTGCACAATGAGGGGAATTCACAGCTCACCCCCCCACTCCCTGCTCTATGCCCAGAGAAAGGCCAAAAAAATTCCATGATTCTGGGCCAATCTGGCCTAGAGGAAACTTTCTTCCTGACCCCAAAATGGCAGTCTCACGATCTGCCTAAGTTCATAGTGAGTCACAGAGTCAGCATAGCTGTCAAATACCCATCTAGCCTCTGCTTAAAACCCTCCAAAGAAGGAGAGCCCATCACCACCTCCCGAGGAAGCCTATTGTCCCACTGAGGAACGGCTCTAACCGCCAGGAAGACCTTCCTGATGTTTAGCCAAAAACTCTTTCAATTTAATTACACTGATTGCACTATGTGCAATCCTATATCCTTGTAAGTCCACAGAGTGCATAAAGGTTCCTTAGGCTGAGTTGGTCCATTGGTCGGACAAGGTCCATATTGTCACCTGGAAGCTGCTCTCCAGGATCTCAGGTCATGGTTTTTCACATATCCTTCGACCTCATCCTTTTAACTGCAGATGCTGGGGATTGAACCTCCAACCAGTGTTCCCTCTAAGCTGAGTTAGTGTGAGCTAGCTCACAGTTTTTTAGCCTCCGGCTCACACATTTTTGTCTCAGCTCAGGGAGGAGGGCTCTAGAACAAACTAATTCATGCAGGGGCCAAATGGCTCGCTCACAACTTTAATGCCAGTAGCTCACAAAGTAGAATTTTTGCTCACAAGACTCCACAGCTTAGAGGGAGCCTTGCCTGGGACCTTCTGCGGGCAAAAGCAGATGCTCTACCACTGAGCCACAGCCCCTCCTTTTGACTTTAAAGGACTCAGAAAAGTGTCACTCTGGTTCGCACTGCATTTTTAGTCCTCAAATCAGAACAGGAAATTGGTCCAATGGGATGGTAACGAAAAGAGCAAAAATCCTGGATTTCTGCTTTCAGAACAGGGCTGAATTATCAATTAAACTTACTAAGGACAACTTGCTGGAGTTGCCAGAAGTTATTTGTTCTGCAAACACCGTGTTGTACTAATAAAGCTTATATTTCATACAGGTGTGTGTGTGTGTGTTCAAAGTGCAGCAGCATCACACTTGTGACCAGTGTTCCCTCTAAGAAAAGAGCAAAAATCCTGGATTTCTGCTTTCAGAACAGGGCTGAATTATCAATTAAACTTACTAAGGACAACTTGCTGGAGTTGCCAGAAGTTATTTGTTCTGCAAACACTGTACTGTACTAATAAAGCTTATCTTTCATACAGTTGTGTGTGTGTGTCTGTGTGTTCAAAGTGCAGCAGCATCACACATGTGACCTTGCTGTAATCCTTACTACAATCCTATAAAGTAGGTAACTGTTATTATCCCTGTATGGGGGGGGAGTCTAAGGCATTTGGGGGGGGGGCTTGTACTTGCAGTGCAATTCTGCTCTTTCTTTAAAAAAAATATATATCCAGAATTAACTTGTCTAGATTTGAGTAAAGATACACGGGCATTGGAATGGGATAGGGAATACTTTGATGTTTTCCACTGCATGGATGCAAACTGTCAAAGAGCGGAAGAAACGTAGAAACATAGAGCTGGAAGGGACCCCAAGGGTGATCCAGTCCAACCCCCTGCGCAATTAAGGAAATTCATAGCAATCTCTCCCCCCCCCCGTGACCTGTATTAGCCTGGTGGGGAAGAACACATCTACCCCTCCAGGATCCCTGGGCCAATCTGGCCTGGGGGAAAATTCCTTCTTGACCCAAGACTGACCCTGTGGTACTCTGGGCATATGAAAAAGGGTTGCAAGAGCCAAGTACTGGCTTATTCCCTTCTTGCCCTCCCTTCTCAAGGGCTGCTTGAACGCATAGAAGAAAGGAAGGATGAGCTGGTATGGCCACTGTTGCTTCATTCTGATTCTATGTGTGGAACAGCGGTCACTACGGGTATGGAGGGGGAGGGTATTTGTGAATTTCCTGTATTGTGAAGGGGGTTGGACTAGATGACCCAGGAGGTCCCTTCCAATTTTATGATTCTATGATTCTATGATCAGTCCCACTTCTATCATGAATCCGCTTCAAGGTGCTGGTTCTTACCTTTAAAGCCCTATATGGCCAGGGTCTGACATACCTGTGGGACCGCCTTTCCCCATATATACCCCAAAGAGCACTACGGTCATGGTCTCAAAATCG
Source organism: Gekko japonicus (assembly GCF_001447785.1). NCBI lineage: Eukaryota > Metazoa > Chordata > Lepidosauria > Squamata > Gekkonidae > Gekko > Gekko japonicus. The sequence continues at coordinate 326,426 of NW_015169783.1, read as the reverse complement.
ACTGTCCCTCCCGGGCCCCAAGGATGCCAGGCTTGCTACCATTAGGGCCAGGGCCTTTTCAGTGGCGGCCCCATCCTGGTAGAATGAGCTCCTGGAGGAGATCAGGGCCCTGCGGGACCTTTTACAGTTCTGCGGGGCCTGCAAGACGGAGCTCTTCTGCCAGGCTTTCAGCTTGGGTGCCGCCACCACTATAGAGCCCTGGCCCCTGGTTCTTGTCACCTAGCCTTGGTTTTGACTTCTAGCCCACGCTGTAGGAAGATCTTGAGCAGAATGACATCTAAGCTTTGTAAGCATTCTCCGGAAGTAAGCCGTCTTGAATAACTAACGAACCATCTTCAGCACTTCATGAAACTGTATTAGTTATAATGGCATTGTTTTAGATGATTTTATGTTGTTTTTAATTGCATTTATGTATTGACTGTGAGCAGCCCTGAGCCTGCACTGCAGGTAGGGTGGGGTATAAATGGAATTAATAAATAAACAAACAATAAATTTACAAAATCCATAACTCTGCCTTTCTGCCTTCATAACAGCCAATCGGATGGCTAACAGATTTTTTAAAAATACACAACCCCCCCCACTTTAAAAACCATTCAAAAAACCCCACATAATTAAAAACAATTAAAAACCAAGCTCAATCACACATACAGAAACTTCAAAACAATTAAAACACATGGCAGGAAGGAGAGATTGCTGAGGGAACACCAGGCAAAACAAAACAAACGCCTTTATCCACTGGAGGAGGAGGAAGAGGAGGAGGAAGAGGAGGAGGAAGATGAAGAGGAAGAAGAAGAGGAAGAAGAAGAAGAAGAAGAGGAAGAGGAGGAGGAGGAGACTGGATTTATACCCCGCCCTTCACTACCCAAAGGAGTCTCAGAGCGGCTTGCAAACTCCTTTCCCTTCCCCTCCCCACAACAGACACCCTGTGAGGTAGATGGGGCTGAGAGAGCTCTGACAGAAACTCCTCTTTTTTCAAGAACAGCTCTGACAGGATTATGGCTTGCCCAAGGTCATCCAGCAGCTGCAAGTGGAGGAGTGGGGAAATCAAACCATGTTCTCCCAGATCAGTATCTGCGCACTTAACCACTACACCAAAAGGCCAAAAATGAAGGGAGAGAGCAAAATGGAGCAGTTGGTATATTACTGTTGCACTCCAGAGGGCATTTAAGGGGGCTAAACTGCTTGGGCAGATTTGCCTGTGTTGTTAATCTGTGTGTTGTCCCTATCTCATTAGTGGAATGTTATGTTGCTTTTGTGTCTATACAACTTGTTAGCCACCTCAGGGCTAAGGCAGGATACAAAAACTGTAGATAAACACAAACTGGAGGCTAATTTGAGATGATGCACGAAGTAAAGAATCAGTGGAAGCCAAATTGGGCGACACTGCCTTAATGGCAGGAAGATCCCATAAGCATAGCTTTCCCCCTAGATCATCTGCTTCCAGCTTCCTCCTCCTTCCTAGAAGAGCAGCCCGACATACCAGCTCCACCCAGCACCATTTCATCCATTCAAATTTGCTGGGAATTCTTGCATGCATCCTGTATAGCAGTCTTGAGACCAAGACCTGAAATGGCTAATTTTTCCTTTTTTAAAAAAGTCCAGCCTGCTGAAGAGTTTTGAAGAACTTCTAAAGCTTACATGCTTGTTCTTATTACTTTGGTTGGTCTTACTAAAAAGGTATTGCACAGGCTTTTGTTACACGTTAGTCAGCATGCACATTTCTCAATTACCCCTCTCAGCAGCAAAACGATCAGGCCTCTGCTTTCCAAAATGATTAACGCTTTTTGGACATTGTTGCTGACAGCCAGAAACTTGGCCCAAGACACCACAACAGTCTTCCAGAAGACTAGCAGAGGCGCCATCTTCCCAACACGTTGGGTAGATTCATCAGGCAAAGTAACTCATCACCACATCAACTAGTTACGAAGCCACCGTCTCACGAGACATCTGGATCCTCTTGCACGCAGTTGGCCCTGTCTGGCAGGGGAGGAGGAAGCTGCAGAGTGAAATATGCCCCCTCCCTTCCCCTCCCCCATACACCGGACTCACTCCTTGGCCCCTGCCACACGGGGGGGGGCCCCGGCACGATCAGATGCCAGGGGAAGCGACGGAGGGGAACGGGAGACTGCCGAACTGCGCATGTCTGAGCATGCGCAGTTCAGGCAGGAGCCGGGGATGCGCCGGCAGAAAGACGGGCCGGCGATCCCACGCCGGCGTTGATGCGGCCGTCGTGGATGAACCACCTCGGTAGGTGGTTCATTTTTGATGCGTCTCTTCGGGGGAAGGGCCAGATCGGGGACGGGTGTGCAACGCTGCCCAGATGTTGCAGTGGGATCGCGCCCCTTTGCTCCAGCCCCGATCCGGCCCACTCCCGGCCCAAAACCCCTCATGTGGACCCCTTGGTTTCTTTAGAGTCCAGTGGCACCTTTAAGACCAATCAAGGTTTATCCAAGGTACGAGCTTTCGTGTGCATGCACGCTTTTTCAAATACAATGGAACGGGAGGTAAGGTTCAAACTTATAGATGGGTTGAACAGCAAATTAACATGTAACACGATGAAGATGTTTTAAGACATGAGAAAGCAGAATTAAATAACAAGACAAGGTCATCTCAGCCTGTCTATAACCTTACCTCCCATTCCACTGTACCTGAAGAAGTGTGCATGCGCACGGAAACTCAAACCTCGAATAAACCTTGGTTGGTCTTAAAGGTGCCTGACTGGACTCTAACTTTGTTCTACTGCTTCAGACCAACACGGCTGAGCACCTGGATCTTCCTTGGCTTCTCGTCTTGCAAGAAACACACATCCAGATGCTCTCCTAGCCAGCTGTGAAGTGTTCCAGGATTCCCTCCTGCTTTGTCTTTGCTTTCGGGCAGGGCTTTTTTTGTAGAAAAAGCCCAGCAGGAACTCATTAGCATATTAGGCCACATCCCTGATAGCACAGCTCATTAGCATATTAGGCCACACCCCCGTGTTACCAGAAGTGTGCTCATCCAGCCACACCCACCTTTTGCTTCTTATTCTGTTTACCTTGTTTGTTGTCAAAACCCAGGGCTTTTTTTTGAGCAGGAACTCCTTTGCATGTTAGGCCACACACACCTAATGTAGCCAGTCCTAATGAGTTTCTGCTGCTGGGTGTGGCCTATTATGCTAATGAGTTCCTGCTGGGCGTGGCCAACTCAGGAGCCAGCCGGAACTCCGTTCCTGTGCGTTCCTGCCCAAAAATAGCCCTGCTTTCGGGTGACAGGAAATGTGGGGATGACTGGATAATCCAGCATTGGTGTGGAACCCTCTTCTCCTGCATCACCTTATTTAATTCCTAGCACTGGCCTACGAAGCATAGTGGAAGGAAGGTGCTGGTCTTCCCCATTTCGTGAAGATCAAGGTGGCAAGATCCATCCTTCCTGCCTCTTCCACCTGCAGAGATGCACTGATGAAAGAGGAGGGAGAAGATATTGGATTTATACCCTGCCCTTCACTACCCAAGGGAGTCTCAGAGCAGCTTACAAACTCCTTTCCCTTCCCCTCCCCACAACAGACACCCTGTGAGGTGGGTGGGGCTGAGAGAGCTCTGACAGAAACTGCTCTTTTTCAAGAACAGCTCTGACAGAACTACGGCTTGCCCAAGGTCATCCAGCAGGTGCAAGTGGAGGCGTGGGGAATCAAACCCGGTTCCTCCCAGATTAGAGTCCGCGCACTTAACCGCTGCACCAAACTTGTTCCTCCTCACCACAGCCCAATAACCAGCATGATTGTGGGAGCCGGCATGGTGTAGTGCTTGGAGTGTCAGACTAGGCTCCGGGAGAGCCAGGTTCGAATCCCTGCTCTGCTGTGGAAGCTGGCTGGGTGAGCTTGGACCAGTCGTGCAGTCTTAGCCTGACCTACCTCATAAAGTTGTTGTTGTGAGAAAATGGAGGAGGGGAGAAAGCTGTAAGTCACTTTGGGTCCCTACTGGGTTATAAATGAAACAAATAAAAAAATATTTCTCAAGACTTGACACAATCACACATACTCCTGAACAGTGTTCCCTCTAAGCTGAGTGAGTGTGAGCTAGCTCACAGTTTTTTAGCCTCCGGCTCACACATTTTTGTCCTAGCTCAGGAAGGACGGCTACAGATCAAACTAATTTATGCAGTAGTCAAATTTCGCGCTCCCAGCTTTAATGCCAGTAGCTCACAAAAAAGAATTCTTGCTCACAAGACTCCACAGCTTAGAGGGAACATTGCTCCCGAAACCTCACCAGATTGTCCCCTGTAAAATGGAGATTTCTCATCACGGGACCCCTCATGGTTCCAGTGCCCAATGTGTTTCATCTTTCCATTCCCACATTCCACTTAGTCCACACCACTGGTATTCCAAAATGGACTAAATGTACCATTCAGGGTGTCTCTTCCCCTTCAGCAATTCCACAGCCAATGTAACACAGTGATAAATATGTCAGATGAGGACCCAGGTTGAAAGCTCTGCTGAGCCATGGAGCACACTGGGAGGACTTGGACCAGTCCCTCACACACACCTGTGCACACATACACACACCTATTCAGGGGCAAATTAGACTTTATGACAGCCACAGGTCTGACTCGTGGATGCTGATGCCATTTCAGAGATGCATTTGTCCATTTACAGACCTTTTGAAGTGTCAAAACAGTCAATATTTCAAGACTTGAAAAAGCATTTGGGGGGGGGGGGCAGACTGCCTGGTCCTGCCATGCCATGGACCCGATCAGGATCATGCTCTCCAGGCATTTTTAAATGCCCAAATTAATATCTAAAATGGTGCCAGCATCCACGGTTCATACCCATGAACGCGGTAGCATCTAGTTTGGCCCTCCGCTGAACCTAGAGTTGTAGCAAGGATAAAACGTGAAGGAGAGATCATCTGTACTGGCTCCTTGGGAGAAAGGAATAATTATAACCTAGTCTAAATTAGTACTTTATAGCACAGTTTTGGCAATCTGGAGTGCCACTATTTATGTGCAGGTTAAGAAATAGTTGCACATGTGCATTCCTCGAACAGAATCACACACCTAATTTGACTCCAAGTGTTTCCCCCAGAAAATGACACATTTTTATCCCTAATGTTAATCCTGTTTTAATGTACTTATGTTATCTTATATTAATTTTTAATGTCTGTTTACGGTATTTATTGTACTTTACTGTTTAATACTTGTGTGTAAAAGGAGCTGCGGTGGCTCAAGTGGTTAAGACGCTAAACTGCAGGCTGTGGAAGGTCAGTAGTTCAGCAGTTCAAGACCCGGGTGCCGCAAGACGGAGTGAGCTCCCGTCTCTAGTTCCAGCTCCCGCCAACCTAGCAGTTCGAAAGCAAGAAATTGCAAGTAGATAAATAGGTACCACTTCGGTGGGAAGGTAACAGCGTTCCGTGCGCCTTGGTGTTTAGTCATGCTGGCCACATGACCACGGAAACGTCTTCGGACAGCGCTGGCTCTTCGGCTTTGAAACGGAGATGAGCACCGCAACCCTAGAGTCGGACTTGACTGGCTTTCAAGAAAGGGAACCTTTACCTTTACTTGTGTGTAAACCGCTCAGAGAGCTTTGGCCATGAGTGATATAGAAATGAATACATGGTGATGATAATGATGTTCAAATGTGCTTTAAGCAACGCACAGTTCAGAAAATGGCATTTTCTTCTCGGCCTTTTGGCTAAGATCAAGTGTAGTGTAGAAAATGGGCATTTTTGATTTGAATCAGAATTCCTATTTAAACACAGCCAATGTGCTTCACCTCACCTTCCCCATGTCTTTGACCTTATTGTTTGTTACCCATCAGCATTATGAACTGAGACGCATAAAAACACCTGGGTGCTTTCTCTGGGACGCCGCCTGTCCCAGAATAGAAAGTGTGGGGGTGGTTGTTCAGAAGGCGTAAATATATTAATACCTGCAGCACGTATTGTGCAAATCTTCCATCCCGGCTTCACAGGGGTACTGATTAAGGCTCCGTCTGATCTCATTTGGAGCTGGAAACTACAAAACGTCTCTGTGTTCACATCAATGGGAACTGTGGCACCAAGAGTGCAGGAAATAGGGCAAAAACCCTGTAGCCTCTGAAAGGTCTAAAGTGGCTGGAAAACCCGGTAACAAGATTCGAGAACTATAATAAAAAGTTTTGTGATAACCCTGGGTGTGCCACAGCAGGTTTTTTTTAAAAAAAAGGTAAATTCAGTGTCAGGAATTATGACGAAAGAGATTAGTTAGAGTCCAGCGGCATTTTAGAGACCAACAAGAGTTTCAGGGTATAAGCTTTACCTGTTCTACTGCAGACCAACACAGACACCCTCTGAAACTACAAAAGAGACTGAATTTTAGTGACGTCAAGAATCCTTTAGAATGCAACGCACGTGCAATATTCTTTGCCAAGCGAAGTGACCGCAGAAGTCCAAGAAAAGTCCAAGTTCTTAATGATCAAAGGACTGGAACATCTTCCCTATAAATAAAGTCTTAAGACGTCAGAAATGTCCTAGCTGGGAGGAGGGAGGGAGGCAAGCAAGAGGATGACGAAATCCTCATCTCACTTCTTCGCCCTGTCCGGCATGCACACTGAGAAAGACACAGACGTACACACCGCCCTAGAACTCAGTTTCATTCAATGGCACGGACTGGTTTCAGGGTAAACAAAATAGCATCCTCCACACACGTTACAGAACTCTTTCCCACCGTACCTGGTGCCTGCTTACTGGTTTTGGCATTTTAAAAACAAAAAAACCCCTAAGCATTCAATGACTCGAGGGAAGTTGGGCCTAGCGGGGGCTTTCCACCCGGTTACTAGGACAAAACCATTCTGGTCAGAGTCCCAGCTCTCAGCCGGTTTTCAGCTCCCCAGGAAAGCCTGGATGTCGGAGACATATTTTATTAGATCCTTAAAGAGGCAAACGGAAGGGGAGGAGTAAACAAAACAAGGCAGAGAGCTACATCCAAAAAGGAAGGAACGGCCCCATCTCCCTTCGCCCAACCCTCCAACTCTTTGCAGCACCCAAACCGGAGGACGGAAAATATAAAACACAAAAGGCTACTCTCCTTCCCTACGTAAGGCAGGCCCTAAGTTATACTCACTTTCTGTCCCAAGGACTGATGTACTAAGAAGCACTGCAGTGCTGGGCTTCCGGTCTAGCTAAGATGGAGGACTGAAGCGTTTCGCAATCGTGCGAAGCGAGCGACGGCCACTTTTGACAGTTTGGGCAATATACAGCCCAACGCATCACTCCCCAGCGAGGGGGGGGGACAAGCAGGCAGCAGCGCCCTAGAGGGAGTGTGAGGTTGGCGTAATCCAGCTTCAAAAAATATTGAAATGTTCTTTTAAAAAAGCACCGGAAATTCTGCTTTTGGGACTTAAAATGGAAGAAGTCAATACGACTAAAAAGACTTTACTCTGGTACCTGATAGTGACAGCGAGAATGATTTATGCTCAGTTTTGGAAGACGGAAAAGGTACCAGAGGTTGAAGAATGGATACAAAAAGTTCTGTTCATGGCACAAATGGATAAGATTACAAAAAAACTGAATAACAAAGAAGACGATGAGTTTTTTGGAGAATGGAATGACTTTAAAATTTATCTGGAAAAGAACTGGGATGTGAAACAAAACTTAATATGTTTAGATCAATATTAAGTCAAATGATGTTATCTTTAGATTGTAATGATGAGAAACTGATATTGTTGATGATATGAAGTAATTTGGAGCAGGGGTGGAAGCATTGTGGGAAGCCATTGGAGGGAGGGGAGGAACTGGGAATGGGGTAGACAATTGATAGAATGAAAAGTTTTATATGTTGTATTCCTGAGAAAATAAAAAATTTGTTTACCAAAAAAAAAAAAAAAAGAAGCACTGCAGTGCTAGTAAGAAAAACACATGGGGTTTCATTGCTGGGGAAAATCTCATTAGGCCAGAAGCAAAGCTTAAAACAGGCACAAGATTCGTCAACCAGGAAGAGGGGGAGATGGGGAGATACAAGGGTACTTCTGCCCTTACCTTCGCACCTCGTAGACAGACACCCTTTAAGACTCGGTCTCCTGAAGCTGTAATTTTTTTCTTTCCCTGCAGCAAATGAAGACCCGGTACAACTCCTTGATATTTTTTTCCCCTCCCTCCCCTTCTCACTTCAGGTTCCCAAGGACAAAGGCACACCTCTGCCACCCTCTTAGCAATCCTGCAAGGCTCTCCGGACGGCTAAGCTGGAATTCAAGAAGCTGCAAGCTGTAAAGATGACTCACTGGAAAGACAGCTATGCCTGTGTTGCATGCAAAGGCAGCTTTAAAACACACACACACACAAAACATCCAACACCAGACTCCACCTATGCTGCCTCCGTGGTTCAAGGTAGCTATTTTAAACACGCACCCAACAACACTCCTCCCTAGCTGGATCACGATATCCTGCCCACATCAGGACTTGAAGAAGGTGGAGAGAAAAAAAACCTAATAGCTATCATTTGTTTAGTGCTTTCGAGTGCTCCGAAGGCATTATCTCGTAATCCTTAGAACAAACCTTGAAAAGTAGGCGGGGGTTATTATCCTGGTGTGTGTACACACACGCACACACACACACATATATATCCTGCCTAGCAAGCACCTGCAGTAGGCATCTGAGGGGGGAGAAATACCCAGGCTCTAGTCCAGAAAAACTAATACCAGAATACAAATGTAAGTTGGAAGAAAGTTTTATGGATAACCACAGATCAGTGAGAAGACAAATAAGTGGGTTTGAGATCCAATCAATCTGAATTTTCCCTAGACGCTAGAATGGCTAAACTGAGGCTATTGTCCTTTGGTCACATCATGTGAAGACAAGACTCTTGGGAACAGACAACAGTGCTAGGGAAAGGTGAAGGCAATAGGAAAAGGAGAAGGCCCAACATGAGATGTATTGACCAATGAATGAAGCCACGGCCATCAGTTTGCAAGACCTGAACCAGGCTGTTAACAATAGGACATTTTGGAAGTCATTAATACATAGGTGAGAAGTGACCTCACAGCACATATAACACACACACACACAGGGTCCTTAAGATGCAACAAGACCCGTTGTTTTTGCTGCAACAGATTAATATGGCTACCCATCCGGAATGATCCATATATTGCAAACACAGGACTGAGAGCAAGCGAGACAGAGAGCTTTCCTAAGGCCAGCAAGGGAGTCCCTGTTCCTTGAATTCGGTCCTCCATAAGACACCAGCAACCCCTAAGAATACTGGCAATCTGTGCACATAAACAACTGTCATACGTTACCAAGAATTATGACTCAGGAAGGGGCTTTGCTGACAGGAATAAGCTCGATTCTCACAAGGGTTCGGCAAAGGGTTTAGCCTCCAGCCCCAGTGGTAACCCCAGACACATACCTTCCCTTTCTCGGATATCAGAGGAGGAGGAGGAGGAGGAGGAGGAGGAGGATAGGAGGACTAGATCTTCTATCTACAAAGCATGTGCTCTTCCAATGAGTTATGGGATCTTATCAGAGACTAGATAAGACAGATCAGGGGTTTTGGTTTTTTTAAGAGGTGCCAGAACTCTCAAAAGGGAAATGAAGTTTTCAGTCTGTATACTGAAAACTCATGAACTTTTAAACATTTTAAAAAGAATTTTGTCAAAGAGGGGAGGAGAAGAAGAGGAGGAGGAGGAGGAGGAAGAGGAGGAGGAGGAGGAAGAGGAGGAAGAGGAGGAGGAAGAGGAAGAGGAGGAGGAGGAGGAGGAGATTGGATTTATACACCACCCTTCACTTGGAGTCTCAGAGCGGCTGACAAACTCCAGCCCCAGAGAGAACTCTGCCACAAACTGCTCTTTTTCAAGGACAGCTGTGCCAGAGCTTGCGACTGACCCAAGGTCACATCAGCAGGTGCAAGTGGAGGAGTGGGGGAATCAAACCCGGTTCTCCCAGATTAGAGTCCGCACACTTAACCACTACACCAAACTGGCCACTGAATCCTAAGCCAGAAAAAGTAGATCACTTTGGGAACAGTGGGCAACAAGAAAACGTGCCCCAACACTGGGCGTCCAGAGCCAGTGTGGCATACCGGCTGGAGTGCCAGACAAGGAGCTCACTGGGTGACTTCGGGCTGGACCGGACACACTCTCTCGCTTTACCTAACTTACCTCACGGGGTCGTCGTGAGGCTAAAAGGAAGGAAGGGGGGAACTGTCAACGCCAGCTTGAGCTCCTCAGAGACATCTGCGACCGAGAGAGATCCCAGCTCCCACCGAGAGGAATCCTGCAGCCGCACATCAGCGCGCACAGAGCACTCCGAGAGAGAGAGACGGGCTTTGCTCTCCCTCGGGGGCCCTTACATAATGCGAGCCCTGCAGTCCGCTCACATACGTACACTCCACCCATCGCAACCGAGGGAGCATTCTGGCTAGTACATAACAAGGGGTGGCGAAAGACCTTCAGCCGTCAAGTGTTTGAGCTGCGTTTCGTAAGAGGCTTAATTACAGTATCGAGCAAGAGGCCAATATCGCTGCGAACTGATAAGGAAGGCAGCACGGGGGCAAGGAGGTCAGAGGCGCGTTGCCTAACGCATCATGCTGTCTTAGGGTTGTCAACTCCAGGTTGGGCCTAAGGAAGGCAGGCGTTAGGGAGAGGAGGGACCTCAGCGGGATACAATACCATAGCCCGCCCTCCAAAGCAACGTTTTCTCCAGGAGAACTGGTGGCTGTAGTCTGGGAATCAGTTGTAATACCGGGAGATCTCCAGGCCCCACCTGGAGTTTGGCAACCTTATGCCCCCCAAGGAGGCCAGGCTTGCTGCCACAAGGACTAGGTCCTTTTCGGTGGCGGCTCCTACCTGGTGGAATGAGCTCCCGGAGGGGATCAGGGCCCTGCGGGACCTAGTACAGTTCCGCAGGGCCTGCAAGACTGAGCTCTTCCGCCAGGCTTTGGAGTAGGAGCCGCCACCGCCACTACCACCACTGTGCGACTGCAGAGCAGTTCCTTCGCCTCGGGCTGACTGGCCAGATGAAACATCGTGGCCCATGGCATCCCCCCCCTTTTTTTGACCCCATTGGGATATGCAATAGGGAGTAAGTATTGTAGTCATTTATGTATCCTGTGAGATGTGCATTTTTGCCTATACTGTTTTAACTGTTGACTTTTACTGCACTTGTGCCTTCATTGTTTTAACTTGTTGTATTTTTATTGCACTTTTGTGCCTGTGTAAGCTGCCCTGAGCCCGCGTGCGGGGAGGGCGGGGTATAAATGAAGTAAAATAAATAAATAAATATAAATAAATAAATAAATAAATAAATGCCACACAATGTGTGTATTTTTATCACAAACCAGCTTAGAACCGTGCAAGTAGCCATACAAATTTCAGGATTCCCAAAGGAGGGGGGGAGCATATTCTTAATCACAAAACACACGCCGTTTTCTATAATTAAGAAGAGGCAGCTGTGAGACGGAGACAGCTCCACCGAATGCACTCGGCACTCGAAGGCGCAGGCAAGCTGTAGGCGACATTCACTGAAGGGCTGCATATCGAAAACGTGCCTAATACTAAGAACACAAGGTCTTGCCTCCTCACAGCTCTTCACGGAAGGATGCTGAGATACAGCGTAAAGAAAAGAAGAGACAAGAAGATCCGTGAAAATCCAATTACTAGCGACGTCAGCCACGGCACATGGTACACTGTGGAGACATTTAGCAATTAAGAGAAGGGGTTTTGTGGGTTTTTTTAAAGCCTGCTCCCATGGTAACTTTGGCATGCACATACATCACGATGAAGGGGGGGGGGAATACCAAGGCAATCCCGTTTGCTTCAGCTGTGTTTAAAGAGCAGATGTTGCATCCGAAACAGACGGCTGACTGGAATAACAGCAGTTAACGCCAAACCCGAGAAGGACCCCCACAGGTTAAGTCTCAAAACTGCTGCTGGATCACCCAGTGGTAACTAATAATAATATCAAATCAAGATACAAGAACTCATGGGCACTCAATGAAATTGCTGAGCAGTCGGATTAGAACAGATAAAAGGAAGTACTTCTTCACCCAAAGAGTGATTAACACATGGAATTCACTGCCACAGGAGGAGGTGGCGGCTACAAGCATGGACGGCTTCAAGAGGGAATTGGATAAACATATGGAGCAGAGGTCCATCAGTGGCTATTAGCCACAAGGTATAGATAGGAATTCTCGGTCTGGGGCAAATGATGCTCTGTATTCTTGGTGCTTCAGGAAGGGGGCAACAATGGGGGGAGGGGCTTCTAGTGTCCTGGCCCCACTGGGGGACCTCCTGATGGCACCTGGTATTTTTGGCCACTGTGTGACAGAGTGTTGGACTGGATGGGCCATTGGCCTGATCCAACATTGGCTTCTCTTATGTTCTTATGTTATGGAGGGGACTCCGATTCAAATCCTCACTCTGCTATGAAGCACTGGGCCGGTCTCTCCGCGTAACCTACCTTGCAGGGTTGTTATCGGGATAAAATGGATTGAACAAATCAGGTTCCAGATTTTGCAGGAGAGTTCCCAGGGGCCTCCTTCCTAACCACACGACTCACTACCTCCATGCGCCTCCCTCCTTGCCCTGCTCACATGCTACCTCCCCCCCAACTGCCTATTCTCATAGCCCCTTTTTCTGATGGCCCTGGGCGGTGTGTGCAACCGGACACATGGGTGTGCAGCTGGACGTATTACTGAGCAGGCAGGGAAAGGGCTGGCAGCGGTGGGCCCCACCAGAAACCCTGAGGCCTGGCAGCTGCCCCACCTGGCGGTATGCTGATACCAGCCCTGAAACAAACATACAGAAATAAATAAATCCACACCAAAGGTGACGAAATGCAAAATGTTACCGCAACAGAATCAACTCTGAAGGCATTTCCGCAGTAAAGTAGAACTGTTTATTTTGGCTCAGCCATTGCATTTCTTTACGGAAATAACACCAGGTGGGAAGGTATAGGGATTGGCGATACACACAATATGCATTTCATAAAACAGACCGAATGCCGTGTCACTGCGATCTTACACGGAGTCGCTTCGAGTCTAAACCCACTGGTTTCAATGGAGTAATTCTGCACAGGATAGCTCAGTGAAGTCACTACGGAACAGAATTGTGAACCAGGAAAGTCCCTGACTCAAATCTCATTTCTATTTAGACCAGGGAACGTCTACGACATTTGACTTCCTATCTGCAAAGCTCAGAGTAAAAAAAGGTGACTTACACGGCTGTCGTAAGGTGCTGGGATCACTCATGCAAAGTGCTCTGAGTGCTTTTTAAAAGAACAGGTTTGTGTGCGCGCATGCTTGTTACACACACACACACACAAATATAATACTAGGTGTATGCATGTGGATGTGTGTTTGATATGTGTGATACACACACTGCATATATCAGTTGTTGTTATTAATTTAGCCCTTGTAACATAAAGGTAGTGGTGAAAAGTTATCTGAGCTCGGAATCCACAATAGGTGTTTACTATAACACTGCCCTGAAAGAGCTGCATGTGTGATGCTATTACTCTCCATTGTATACAGAATAAGTCTGCCAAGCCTCCAGTGGGGGTGGCAAATCCCTTGCCCCCAGCTCCCGCTGCCAATGAGTACTACAAGCAGCAGCGGGAGAAAAATAAATTTTAAAAAGGCAGCACTGGCTGTGAAGCTACATTACTTCCAGTGAAAACCTGAATGTGACATGGGGTAGCTCTAGGAATAACCAGAAACTCAATGGTTTCACCACAGAGTCTCCGGCGATTCCTAGAACTACCTGTGTTCAATTCCAATTCCAATACCCTTTACTGGCGTAACAACTACCTGCGTCACTTCTGTCAATGTTGTTATTTAATCTGAAGTGACATGGCACTGCAGCTGACATCACACCCACAAGCCTCCCGCCACAACCCTAATACAGATGAATCTAAACACAAGATAACTAGGCTTCAGTTTGGGGCCTCAGATTACAAGGGGCCTCTAAATACAAAAATATCACTAAAAATTATGAAATGACCTCTTGCTATGGGGACTATTAAACTTGACATAGCTTTAGGGCCTCAGCCTGTATTAATCTGGCCCAATTGTACAGAATGCTACAGGCTAGGAAGAAGGGAAAGAATGAGATGGCGCACGTAGCCACCCCAGTACTGCCTGGAGGTAAATGGGGTTGTGCAATGAAAATTGTAAGCAGAACTTTGGTCCCTGCCACACGGCAGGAAAAACGATGGGCGAAGTGCGGCTAATCTGAGCCGCACCAAAGTTGAGACGCCGCGGCGGGATCCCACGGATCTCCTGAGCCGCGGCGCCGTCGCTCCCCGGCACGATCAGATGCCGGGGAGAAAGTGACGGTGGGAAGGGGAGGCTGGCGAACTGCACATGCTCACACATGCGCAGTTCGGCCAGGAGCAGGGGATGCGCTGGCATAAGGACGCGCCGGCGATCCCACAGCCGCACTTGCCGCGGCCCTTCAGGATGAACCACCCAGGTAGGTGGTTCTTTTTTGGTGCGGGGATTTGGGCGGGAGGGACGGATCGGGGACGGCCAGGCAACGCTTCCCAGATGTTGCCATGGGATCGTGACCATTTGCCGCGCATCCGTTCCTTCCCTCTCCCAGCCCATTTCCTCGCGTGTGACCGGGGCCTTTAACTCTTTAGCAGGAAATGAGCTGCTCATGCACATTAAACATGGCAGAACTAGGACAGTACGCTCATGGCTGCCTCTTACTCTTCAAGAACTAAGGCTACAAAAGGAGACTCATCATGTATGTATCTGTTTACTACAGACTGCGCTATCTAGCTGCCATTCCCACTGTGGGAAAGACACCCGAGACATCCTCACCATAAATGAGGGGGGGAAAGAGGGTTAACATCAAGGATTCAAGTGGGTAGCCATGCAGTTGGGGAAAAAAATCATGTCCAGTAGCACCTAAAAGACCAACCAAGACCTTGAAAACTAACGAAATTTTCCAAAGTATGAGCTGTTGTGAGTCAAAGCTTACTTTATCAGAGACGTGTCTGACAAATTGACTTTAAGATTATAACAACCACCACCACCAAGTGCCCTCAAGTCGCAGCTGACTTATGGCGACCCCTCATGGGGTTTCCAAGGCAAGAGCTCAGCAGAGGTGGTTTTGCCATTTTCCTTCCTCTGCACAGCAATCCAGCTGTTCCTTGGTGGTCTCCGGTGTTCGTTCTAAGCCGAGTTGGTGTGAGCTAGCTCACAGGTTTTTTTAGCCTCCGGCTCACACATTTTTGTCTCAGCTCAGGAAGGAGGGCTCCAGAGCAAACTGATTTATGCCGTAGCCAAATCACCTGCTCTCAACTTTCATGCCAGTAGCTCACAAAGTAGAATTTTTGCTCACAAGACCCCACAGCTTAGAGGGAGCATTGGTGGTCTCCCATCCAAGCACTAACCACGGCCAACCCTGCTTACCTTCTGAACTCTGACAAGCTCAGGGCAGCCTAGGGCAGCGGTCACACACACTAAATAATCCACTTCCAATCCACTTTCAAACTGGATTTTTACTGTGTGAACTGGCAAAGTCCAGTTGGAAAGTGCATTGAAAGGGGACTATTTAGTGTGTGACCGCAGCCCTAGGTTGACGAAAGGGTACATCCTGGGAAACTGTGTTGGTCTTTAAGGGACTACTGGGTTTGAATCACAGGCAAGGTCTCAGTGAAGAAGTCCACATTCACAGGCAAAGTGTCTGCTAGAACACTGGTAAAGTTACAAATGGATCAGCAGAACCATTGTTTTCTTGTGATTTTTGTTTTGTCTTCTTTGGAGCAAAGCAGCCATATGTGACCCACACTCAGAAATGGATCCTATCTTGCAGGCTGAAGATAAATGGCGGGTCCCAGTCAGGAGAAGCTGATGACTAGGCCGCCATCGCAACTACTTCTTGCTGGATCAGACCAAGTCCATCTAGCATCATGTCTCCAGCAGCAGTCACTCGGGTGGCATCTGAGTTTTCACAAGTGATGCACAAAGGCAAAGCCCCCTCCCACCTTGTTGTCAGCCTTCAGTGTATGATGTTCTAATGAGGTCACAGCCCTTGACAGACATGTCCTCCATGAATTATAAAAATCCACCAGGGCTTCTCAACTAGAGCAGGATGAAGCCAGAGGACCACAAAGCTCGCCACACAAGCCTTTCAGGCCTAGCCTATCTCACAGGGTAGCTGTAAGGATAAAACGGAGGGCGTATGCATCACCCTAGGCTCCTTGGAGACACATAGGGCAAAATAGTTACATAGGCCCCGGTCACACAGGCCGGATATCGCGGGGGGAAACTGTGGCTAATTGCCCCGGCGCAGTTTGATGCACGATTACGCAATCAGACGCGCCGGCGGCACACCACAGGTCCTTCCCTCAGCGCTGGCAGGTAAACAAGGGACCAGAGGGGAATGCCGCGTGCCAGAACGATCACACCACGGGCATCTGGAGGCAGCCCGTGGCAAACGTTTACTAGTACCTTGGATGTACTAGTTTTTTAAGGTGCATTGTCGGCGGTAAGCCACGGGTGCGCTCCACTTCCCAGATGTTGGGGCGTGTGATCTCGCCCAGATAATCCGCCCACCATCCGTGCCTCTCCCGCGGCAACTTTGCCATGTGACCGGGGCCATAGTTAGATAAACCTACCTGAACATTCAGGCAGGTTTCAGATGTAATAACCAATCACAGTTTAGCATTATATGAACAAGTCTTGGGGATCTTTGTGGAGAGGCTGTGACTCGAAAGAACATAAGAAGAGCCTTGCTGGGTCAGACTGGTGGTCCACCTTGTCCAGTATCCTGGCTTACACAGTGGCCGCCCAGTTTCCCTGGAGGGCCAACAACAGGGCAGAGAGGCCGAGACCTTCCCCTGATGTTGCCTCCTGGCTCTTGGATTCAGAGTCTAACTGCCTCTGGACATGGAGGTCCCCCCTCAGTCACCATGGCTAGTAGCCACTGACAGACCTGTCCTCCATGAACCTATTTAATCCTTCCTTAAAGCTGTTCATTCCTGTGGCCATCACTACATCCTCTGGCAGCGAATTCCACATCTTAATCACCCTCTATGTAAAGAAGTATTTTCTTTTGTCCTTCCTGACAAAAGTGGTTGAGCCTCTGCTTTGCATGCTAGAAGGTCCCCGGTTCAATCCACAGCATCTGCAGTTAAAATAACAAAATAATATGTGATGTGAAAGACCCCCACCCGAAACCCTAGAGAACTGCTACCACTCAGAGTGGGCTGTACTGACCTTGAGGGACCAATGGGTTTGACTTTGCATAAGACAGCGTCACATGGTCAAGTTAGCTACCCTGTTGGCTGCACTCTGGCAACATCCTCCCAAGTTTTGTGTAGTGTAGTGGTTAAAAGAGCAGTTTCTGTCAAGAGCTCTCTCACCCCAACTACCTCACAGGGTGTCTGTTTTGGGGAGGGGAAGGGAAAGGAGTTTGTAAGCTGCTTTGAGACTCTGAGTGAAGGGCGGGGTATACATCCAATCTCCTCTTCTTCCAAGAACAGTCCCAGGAGGATCCTCTGACTTCACACACATACACACAGACATGTGCAATGCAAAGAATTCTGGGAAAGATATGGAGGTGAGCCTTGAGGTACCTGAAGATAATTGCAGGTGGCAACCTAGCTCACAGACATATACTGCCTTGCTATTGTTCCAGAGCTCCTCCAAAGCTATTTTTAACTGTACAGCTCATCTTTATCCATAAGATGAGATAAGCAACGAAAGCGGGTAAGCAGTGAAGGACTGTTTATCTTCTCAGAGGTACCTGCATCTGGGCTGAATATACGAATACCCTCTTTTTTAAAATGAATAAATAAATAAGATTCATTCACGCCATTTATAGTCTGCTGTTCTCACCAGGATTCAAGGTGGATTGCATAGTGTGAGACGATTAAATCAACTGGAATGGGGCCTCCAATAAACAATGCAGTAGGGTTTGAATTGCGGAAGCTTGAAAACTTTGCTGAAACGAAGCACAAGCATTAACATGACACGTTAGATGATGCAGAAGTTAACATAAGTAGGCTCATACTTACAGGAACAGCCAGAACACAGTATAAAGGTAAAGGTTTCCCTTGCTCGAAAGCTAGTCGAATCCGACTCCAGGGGGCAGTGCTCATCTCCATTTCCAAGCCGAAGAGCCAGCGTTGTCCAAGGACTTCTCCAGGGTCATGTGGCCGGCATGACTAAACACCGAGGCGCACGGAACGCTGTTACCTTCCCACCGAAGCGGTACCTATTTATCTACTTGCAATTTCTTGCTTTCGAACTGCTAGGTTGGCAGGAGCTGGGACCAGAGACAGGAGCTCACTCCGTCACGCGGCACTAGGGTCTCAAACTGCTGAGCAGCCAATCTTCCAGTCTGCAACTCAGTATCTGGAACATAGTATTGTTGTTGTTGTTGTTCAGTCGCACAGTTGAGTCCGACTCTTTGTGACCCCATGGACCACATCACGCCAGGAACATAGTATACACAGCAGTATATAGGTTTGCCAGTATGCAGACCTAGCGACTCTAGGACTGTATACTGCTGTGTATACTATGTTCTAGGAGCTGCGGTGGCTCAAGTGATTAAGACACTGAACTGCAGGCTGTGGAAGGTTGGTAGTTCAGCAGTTCGAGACCCAGGTGCCGCATGACGGAGTGAGCTCCCGTCTCTAGTTCCAGCTCCTGCCAACCTAGCAGTTCGAAAGCAAGAAATTGCAAGTAGATAAATAGGGACCACTTCGGTGGGAAGGTAACAGCGTTCCGTGTGCCTTGGTGTTTAGTCATGCCGGCCATGTGACCACGGAAACGTCTTCGGACAGCGCTGGCTCTTCGGCTTTGAAACGGAGATGAGCACCGCAACCTTAGAGTCGGATTCGACTGGCTTTCGAGCAAGGGAACCTTTACCTTTTTATACTGTGTTCTGGCTGTTCCTTGGAAGCGATGTCATAGGAAGTGACCAGGAAGTGATGTCATAGCGTTTCTGATGTTGGGGGCGATGCTCTAGGTTTTGGGCAAAACTCTATGGCTTTTTGGGCTTCAAAACTATAGAATTTTGCCCCAAACCTAGAGCACTGCCCCCCAACATCGGAAGTGTGATGACATCACTCCGGGGTGACATCACTGTGCCGGTGCCGGCAGCGCTGGGGGGGGGGTCCTCCGGGGGTAGTGCTTCCCCCACTGGCCAGCTGGGCCATGGCAGATTGGGGGATCCTCTGGTCCCACTGGGGGAATGGCAACCCTATTGAAACACCCATGAAGCTGCCTTCTACTGAATCAGACCCTTGGTCTATCAAGGTCAGTCTTGTCTCCTCAGACTAGCAAGCTGCTCTCCAGAGTCTCAGGCGGAGGTCTTTCCCATCACCTCCTACCTGGTCCTTTTAACTAGAGATGCCAGGGATTGAACCTGGGACCTTCTGCATACAAAGCAGAGCCTCTTCCACTGAGCCACGGCACCACCCCCTTTCCTTTACCAAAGCGACTTTTTGAAACGGTTCTTTACAATATAACCCTACCACCAGTGTTCCCTCTAAGCTGAGTTAGTGTGAGCTAGCTCACAGTTTTTTAGCCTCTGGCTCAAACATTTTTGTCTTCGCTCAGGAAGGAGGGCTCCAGAACAAACAAATCTATTCAGTAGCCAAATTGCTCACTCCCGACTGTAATGCCTGTAGCTCAGAAAGTAGAATTTTTTGCTCACAAGACTCCACAGCTTGCTTATTTATTTATTTAAATTTATAGTCCGCCCTCCCCGCGAACGGGCTCAGGGCGGCGTACAGATGGGGCCAATGCCCAATACATAAAACATTAAAACTGCATTTTAAAAACATTCAGTACAACATAAGTGCTCTCCACAACAACTAACAAGGGAACAGATGACGTCATCAGGATGGTATCCTTAGTGGCCACAGCTCCATGCAGTACCACCATTTTTGCGCTCACGGCGAGTTGGTAATAAGGGCTAGGACAGATAGTAATAGTTGTAGACAGATGGTAACAGTCATGGCGGCTCCTACTCAAACGCCTGGCGGAAGAGCTCCGTCTTGCAGGCCCTGCGGAACTGTGCAAGGTCCCGCAGGGCCCAGATCTCCTCTGGGAGCTCATTCCACCAGGTAGGAGCTGCCACCGAAAAAGGAGCATTGCCTACCACTTGTGTAAAAAAAGTTCTACATAGGTCCCGTTCACACTCACCGATTTGGTCCGGGAGCAGGACAGTTTGGGGCCGGATCAAACCGGCGCGATCACACCACAACATCTGGGAAGCGTCCGGCTTCCGCACCCAAACTGTCCCTTTCCCGGGATGAGCCGGCGCAAACTGAACCACCTATCTAGGTGGTTTAAAGGGAAGCGGCACGGCAACCGGGGCGTTTGATCACCGCCGCTTCCCTGCGCCGGCTCAACCCCGGCCCGGATCCGACGTGCGCATGCCCGGACACGCGCCGGGGAGAAAAGGCGGCGCGGCTGGGGGATCCGTGGGATCCCGCCGCGCCGTGTCAACATTGGCGCGGCTTTTAAAAGCCGCGCCTTCAAGCGCCTTTTCCCCTGCGTGTGGCAGGGGCCATAAGCACCCTTAGTGACAAGAGCAGGCCGTGTACGCTGTAAAGAAATGCATCATATTCTGATACGCATTTCTCCACTTCTGAGTACTCTTATTTACGTCCCATTAAATTCCCTTGGTGAAAACAAAATGGATAAGAATACCCATAATTAATCAGGAGAGAATAAGGTAACCAAAAATCTATGACTCTGTGATCCAGCATATTAAGTGACGCAATGCCTGAACGATTACCTGATTCAGCTCCCCAAAAGGGAACTTACATTAAACGGCATTAAAATCCAAAGCGTTTTGTTTTGTAAGCCACAAAGGTAAAATTTTACTTAATGAAGAAGACAACCTGGATGCACTTTTTGCCAGATTCATAAGGGTTCCATGCACATTCCAGAAATTTATGTACAGATGCAGACAGTTGCAACCGGCACTGAAGAGAGCACCTGCGGCTTTTTGTGCAATAGACAAGAAGGCGAGCCTATGACTTTTGTGCAATAAGCAAGAGGAAGAGCCAGTCATTACTCAAACCATTACTGAGAAACAGCTGAAGGAAGATTCTGCTCCACTGATTCCTGTTCAACAATACTATGCTTGTGGTTGCCAGCCTCCAGGTGGTACTTGGAGATCTCCCACTATTACAATTGAACTCCAGACTACCAAGATCAGTTGCCCTGGAGAAAATGGCTGCTTTGGAGGAGGGACTCATTGGCCATATCCTGCTGAGGCCCTTCCTCGCCTTCCAAACCCTGCCCTCCTTGGGCTCCACCCCACAAATCTCCAGGTACATCCCAGCCCAGAGACGACAATTTCAACTACGCTTCTCTAGAGAAACAAATCTAGCCATCAGACCCGGTGACCTCCAGAGCACACAGGGTGGTTTCACAAGTTCTGTTCGCAATCTTTGTATCGCTGTGCGTATGGGCCAACACCCCTTTCCTACATTTCTGTGCTGGTATCCATTCTCAATGTGCCAACAAATAAATTGCACAAAGAAGTAGGTGGGACCCGGGGATCTCCCGGAACGACAACTGATGCCCAAGCAACAGAGATCAGTTCCCCTGGAGCAAATGGCTGCTTTGGAGGGTGGACTCTACGGCATTATACCCTTTCTGGGGTTGTTCCCCTCTCCAAACTCTGCCCTCCTCAGGTTCCATGCCTGAATCTCCAGGAATTTCCCAACCCAGAGTTGGCAACCTTAGGTCTTCTTTAGAGATGTAAAATTTCCGGAAATTTTGAAGCTCGGAAAAAAATCCGGGTTTTTTCCGGGGGTTTTCGGAAAAAAACGGAAATTTTCGGAAAAATTGAAAAAAATGCTACATTAGCATTTCTTTTGTCTTTTCTAGATTGAAAGTCATTCTGTTACTTTAGGAACATAAAATATGACTATGGACATCTTTATTTGGCATGAAATTATCACAACTAGCATATTAAAAATATAGTGTATCCAAACAATTATTACAAACAGAATACCCACCCACATGCAAAAACAAAACTGAAACCTTTTTATTTTCTTCTGACAATAGCACCTTCTAAAGGAAGAAATGCATCTTGTTCTTGCATTGGAGAGTTCAGTTTGTAACTAGGACTTGCTTGTCCTCAGTGCACAGAAATTAGATCAATCTGATACCATGTATATATATATTTTAGAAATGATTTGGAAAATATTTGAACACCTTGTCTTAAAATATTTTATTCATCATGTTAAAATAAAACGTTCCATAATCATTTTTTTCTTTTCTTTTCTTTTTTCAATTTTTCCAATTTTTCGGAAAAAAACAAAAAATCTTCAGGAAAAAAACGGGAAAAAACTGTTTTTTCCCCGAATTTTTCCGGGTTTTTTCCGGGCCTTCACATCTCTAGTCTTCCTATTGCTCCTCTAGCACTCCCCTTACTCCATTTCTCTTTCGCTCCTCCCGAACAGACCTTCCTTTCCCATGCTTTTGCGGCAGTAGAAGCCTTCGCCTCCAACAGCCTAGAGTTACCCAACAAACCAGACACCCGTAACCATTCAATAATGTCCAAGTTCATCTATCCAGAGAACAAAAGGAAAGAAAGAAACCCAAACCCCTCCAGTCATAGAAGGGGGGCTTCCCCCCCCAACTCTCAGCTCCGTTCAACTCCATTTAATCTCTGCAGGATAACTGACAAAACATCAGCGCTGCATGTCATCTGAAGCTACCCAGGTAAAGCTACGCTGCGGAATGCGGCAATACTAGTATTAGTAAGAGCCTCCACCTACAAGGGATTGAGATAAACACGCCGCTTGGATGTTAAACACTGAAAAAAACAGTTCCAGGCAATGTTTCTGGCCTAGTTCTCACTGAGGCGGTAAGCCTGAGCCTAGGGTTGTCAACTCTGGGTTGGGAAATACCTGGAGACTTTGGGGGGTAGATCAAGGAGAGGGTGCGGTTTGGGAAGGGGAGGGGCCTCAGCACGGTACAGTGCAAAGTCCACCCTCCAAAGCAGCCGTTTTCTCCAGGGGAACAGATCCTGGTCGCCTGGAGACCATTTGTAATGGCGAGAGATCTCCAGGTCCCACCTGAAGGTTGGCAACCCTATGTCTCCTGCATGTGGGGGGGGGCTTGCATAGTTCTCTCCACATTCCCCTAAACTGGCTGTAGGTTTGTCAGCTCTGGGTTGGGAATTACCTGGAGATTTTGGGGGTGGAACCTGAGGAGGGTGGGGTTTGGGGAGGGACTTCACTGGGATACAGTGCCATAGAGTCCACCCTCCAAAGCAGCCATTTTCTCCAGGGGGGCTGATCTTGGTCGTCTGTGTTGGAAAAATTGGCAAAAATACTTAGATATTCAGAGTTTGCAATGCATCTTTGCTTCACTGGAGAGGAGGCATTTCTTTCTGTATAATTTTTTTATTTCTAAAGGGAAGGGTACACAGGAAAATCTACAAAATAACAAAGTCCTCAGGCTACATCTCTACATCTACAGAACAGACTGACCACATGGCCTCACACAACAACTGCAATGGAGATTCTTCTTCTTCTTGACCCTTAGAAGGAAATCACCTGAATACATTAACCAATGATTGTGAGTAAACAGACTTAGATTTCCCGGAGCTCTCTTCCCACTGGCTCTATGCCAGCTTTCCCTTCCAGGTCAGTCTAAACAACAGCACACAAGGTAAACAGATTAACCCTATAACGACTGAATTAGTCCTTGCAACACACACATATTTCCAAGTCCGAAGATCCACTGTAACAGCAGGAGATCCCCAGGTGCCACCTGGCGGTTCACAACCCTAACTTGCTGATGGCCGACAGATCTTCCTAGATTCATTAAACCTTTCAAAAAAGCCATTTGACCATGACAACGTCCTATGAGAACATATTCTCCAATTTTAAAGGCTATGTGGCGTGAAGGGTCTTTTTGTTTATCCTGGCTCTGCAGTTAATCAGCTTCATTGACTGTCTGCAAAGAACAGGAGACATGCAGTACTTTCGCTCACGTGGTGTCCTGTACCAGCAATCCGTCTATGTGCCCCCATGGGGCCCAAGAAAACTACAGGAGTCCCTATAGGCTACTAGTAATTCAAATGTCCAGGTCACTAGAGAGCAGCCCCCCTCCCCACCAGGTAATGTAGTGATTTTGTCATAAACCAGCATAATTGGGCAGAATAGGGACACCCCTCGGGACAGAAGAAAATTAAACTGCATTCAATATAACAAAAATCAAGACTCGTATTGTATTTTAAACTTAAAATGCAGCAGAGGTCATTTCAGGGGGGATCGCGGGGGATCGCAGTTCCCCCGGGTGAGGTACGGGGGGCGGGGCACATGACGAAGCCCCGCCCCCTGCTTCCGGTTGCCCCGCTTCCGGCCCTCATTCAGCCAGGAGGAGGCAGGAGAAGAGGGAGGTTAAGTTCCTTCCTCCCTGTGGCCTTATGACACACATCCGGTGATGTCAGGGGGTGTGGCCTTATGACACACATCCGGTGATGTCAGTGGGTGTGGCATATGCTAATGAGTTATGCTAATGAGTTCCCCTAGCTCTTTTTCTATGAAACGACCCCTGAAATGCAGAAAAAACGTCTGGAGACGGCGGAACATATAAAATCAACACAATGCAAGGGGGGGGGAAGTGTTCTAAAATGCAGCATCTTTGCCAACCTCCAGGTGGGACCTGGACATCTCCTGGAATTACAACTACTCTCCAGGCTACAGAAATCAATTCCCCTGGAGAAAATGGCTGCTTTGGAGGGTGGACTGTATGGCATTATGCCCTTTCTCCCCAACACCCCCCCACGCACACACACACACACCTTCTCCGGGGTCCAGACCCCAAATCTCCGGATATTTCCCGACTTCGAGTTGGCAACCTATTTAGATCTAGTGTTTAGAAAAGCCCAATCCCTGCCCAAAATGGAGACCATTCAATAATGTCCCACACCCCCAACTAAGAAAGTGGAAGCTTTCTGGAGCGGAGGCACGTAACACCGTGGCTGTATGGTTAAAGAAGGGTGGACTGAAATTAAATCCAATGAAGACCTGAGCTGTGGGGTGATGAGATCAGGGGGTCCAGCTCCCAATCCTTGATGCAGCGCCACTGACACTTGCACCAGCGGTGAGGAGTCTGGCAGTGATCTTGGATGCCACGCTTTCAACGGAGGCCCAGGTCACAGAGGTTGCTAGATCTGCGTTTTTCCATCTGTCTGGTCAAGCAGGTCCCCTCTCTCTCCCCACCCCCACCGCGACTTAGCTACAGTGATCCATGCAACGGTCATCGGCAGGCCGAATTACTGTAACTCGCTCTACGCAGGGCTACCCTTGAGATAGACCAGGAAACTGCAGCTGGTCCAGAATGCAGCAGTGCGGGTTCTCACGGGAACCCCACTAAGAGCACATATCCGTTTGGTGCTGCCTCAGCTGCACTGGCTCCCAGTTGAATTCTGGATCAAGTTCACGGTTCTGGTTGTAACATTCAAAGCTTTATGTGGACTGGGACCAACATGTCTGCGGGACCGTCTCTCCCATTATGTCCCCCGAAGGGCTTTGCGCTCTCCTGGCCAACTTCTACTAGTTATCTCTGGCCCAAAGTATGTACGCCCAGTGTTCCCTCTAAGCTGAGTTAGTGTGAGCTAGCTCACGGTTTTTTAGCGCCCGGCTCACACATTTTTGCCTTAGCTCAGGAAGGAGGGCCCCAGAGCAAACTAATTTATGCAGGAGCCAAATCACTCACTCACAAATTTAATGCTGGTAGCTCACAAAGTGGAATTTTTGTTCACAAGACTCCACAGCTTAGAGGGAGCATTGTGTATGCCTAGCCTCAGCCACAGCCTTCTCAGCTCTGGCGCCGGCCTGGTGGAACACTCTCCCAGCTGAGATCTGGGCCCAGCGGGATTTAATGCAGTTCCACAGGGCCTGCAAGACAGAGATGTTCCGCTTGACCTATGGTTGAGGCAGCGGCAACTCATCTCAAATGACCTCCCCTGCTCTGCTATGCCCTGTTCTATTCCACCTTGGCAAATTCTCACCCACCTATTTGCTCTGTATTGCTCTATCTGCAATTACCACAATTAGACCTGGGCTGCAGATGCCATCAAATGTTTCAGTAATGGCTAGTAATGTTAGGAAAATTTTTATTGGTCTTATATGATATATAGGTCCCGTTCACACGAGGCGATTTGGCCCGGGAGCGGGACAGTTCGGGGGCGGATCAAACCGGCGCGATCATACCAGAACATCTGGGAAGTGTCGTGATACCGTCCCCGAACTGGCCCTTTCCCGGCAAAATGCGCCTCAACTTGCAACCACCTACCTCGGTGGTTCAAGTGGAAGCGGCACATCAAGTCGGGCGTTTGATCGCCGGCGCGTCTTTGCGCCGGCACAACCCCGGGCCGGAGCCGAACTGCGCATGCTCCGACATGGCCGTGAGGCAGGGGCCATAGATTATTATATTTGTATGTTAACTTGTATTATACTTTTTATTATGTGTTAACTCTGTTGTAACCCGCCCTGAGCCTACTTGCAGGGTAAAGGTTTCCCTTGCTCGAAAGCTAGTCGAATCTAACACTAGGGGCGGTGCTCAACTCCGTTTCCAAGCTGAAGAGCCAGTGCTGTCCAAAGACTTCTCTGTGGTCAT
Source organism: Gekko japonicus (assembly GCF_001447785.1). Classification (NCBI taxonomy): domain Eukaryota; kingdom Metazoa; phylum Chordata; class Lepidosauria; order Squamata; family Gekkonidae; genus Gekko; species Gekko japonicus. The sequence continues at coordinate 299,867 of NW_015169783.1, read as the reverse complement.
GTGGCCAGCGTGACTAAACACCAAGGCACACAGAACACTGTTACCTTCCCACCAAAGCGGTACCTAGCCAGTTTGCAGTAGTGGTTAAGAGTACAGGCTCTAATCTGGGAGAACCAGGTTTAATTCCCCACGCCTCCACTTGCAGCTTCTGGATGACCTTGGACAAGCCATAGTTCTTTCAGAGCTGTCCTTGAAAGAGCAGTTTGTGTCAGAGCTCTCTCAGCCCCACCTACCTCACAGGGTGTCTGTTGTGGGGAGGGGAAGGGAAAGGAGTTTGTAAGCCGCTCTGAGACTCTAACTACTACTACTACTACTACTACTAGCAATTTCCAACTTTCAGAGGGCAGGCTAAATACCAAACCAATAAATAAATAAATATTCTAAATAAATGAATGTTAAGTTGACACAGGCCCTGACCTAGATGGGCAGAGGCAAAACACACAACATGCAGGGGAGTCTCTCGCTACCTATAGTTGTAATGAGAAGCAGCCAAGGTGAGTTTCAGAGAAGTGGTGACCTGCATGGATACACGCTTAACCCTTTCCTTGTGGACTCCTTTTTTACTCAAAAGTACACTGTTCAGGCTGCTTGTCTACCTGTGCATGTGCCATCAAGTTGGTTCCAACTCATGACGACCCTATAAATTCAGGGCTATTTTGGGGCAGGAACACACAGGAACGGAGTTCCGGCTGGCTTCCAAGTTGGCCACGCCCAGCAGGAACGTATTAGCATAATAGGCCACACCCAACAGCAGAAACTCATTAGGATTGGCTACATTAGGGGAGTGTGGCCTAACATGCAAAGGAGTTCCTGCTACAAAAAAAGTCCAGGGTTTTGACAACAAACAAGGTAAACAGAATAAGAAGCAAAAGGTGGGTGTGGCTGGATGAGCACACATTTGGTAACATGGGGGTGTGGCCTAATATGACAATGAGCTGTGCTGTCAGGGGCATGGCCTAATATGGTAATGAGTTCCTGTTGTTGGGTGTGGCCTATTATGCTAATGAGTTCCTGCTTGGCTTTTTCTACAAAAAAAGCGCTGTATAAATTAATGACCTCCAAAATGTCCTATAGTTAATTAACAGCCTTGCTTTGGTCTTGCAAACTGAGGGCTGTAAGCTTCCTTGATCGAGTCAATCCATCTCATGTTGGGGTCTTCCTGTTTTCCGGCTGCCTTCCACTTTTCCTACCACGATTGTCTTTACCAGTGACTCTTGTCTTTTTCATAAGGTGGCCAAAGTACAATAGCCTCAGTAAGAATCCCCTCCCAACATAATTCACAGCCTTCTGTGGCTGCTTTCCATTAAAAAGAAATGTAGGAAATGACTCCATGCTTCTTTTATAATGCAGAATTTGGACCACAGTTTCTGAAGAAAAGTTGCCCAGAACCTTGCTAGATTATGATTATTATTTTTTTAAATGCGAGCAACCAAAATCCTTACCCACAAAAATCCTCAACTCTGTCTCATTTTTATACGTTTCAGCAGGGGTCATTTCGTAGTAAAAGAGCTAGGGGAACTCATTAGCATAACTCATTAGCATATGCCACACCCCCTGACATCAGGGGCCCGGCGGTGGACCTGCAAGGCCAGCGGGAGTGCGAGGAAGCCCCGCCAAGGCCCTCCCTGGCCCCAGGCAGGCAGGGGTGGGGAGAGGCGAGGAGGAAGCAACTTACCCTCCCTCTTCTCCTGCCTCCTCCTGGTTGAATGAGAGCTGGAAGCGGGGCGGCCAGAAGCAGGGGGCGGGGCTTCGTCATGTTCTCCACCCCCCTGCAGCTCACCCGGGGGAACTGTGTTCCCCCGCGTTCCCCCCCGAAATGACCTCTGCATTTCAGAGAAATATATTTCTAGGAATCGAGGGACACGCATTTCCGTTCAAATGAGATCAAATCCGCTGATAACAATATCCGGTTGCAGATTTAACAGGATTCAATTACTTCTGCTACGGAGACCAGCTGCCCGATCCACAAGTGAGCTACATCGAAGCCAATTGAGTCCCATGGATTTAAAAAATCGATTGACTGAGTTGTGAATAACTCAGCATGTCACACACAGCACTTCGCTCACATAAGTGGCAGTCCAGCAACAGAATCCATATTTAGTCTTTTATAAGATAGTTGCTCACACTTTTTCAGACAAGTTGGATGTTTCCACTGTTGTCAGCAAGAAAGCAGAAATACAAACTGCAAGCCATCCTGACAAATCTAGGATCCGCTGAATATTTTTCAAGTGGATGTTGCAACACCAAAAATCTTACAGATGCAATACTTCCTTAAGGAGTCACAAATCAGAACTTTGGTCCTCCGTACATTTATGTATAGCTCAAAGACACCAAACAACAAGGTAGAGAAGTTCAGCTGAAAGTAGAATTTCCATCACAGTTTTCTAGTACTTCTTACATTTAAAAGAAACCGTTCTAGAGCTCTGCTGATAACCAGAGTTTGTCCTCAGAACCTTTTGGCATCATCTGCACAATCATGTACCAGTTATTAGCTACCAAACAATGTAAAAGTCTAGCTGGAACAGACAAAAAGCTCAGTTCAGCATGAAGTCCACAAACCTGGAAAGAAATAAACAGCCCTCCCCAGTTGGTTATTCCTGAGCATCTAGCACTTGGAAGTATACTGCCTCTAAACATGGAGGTTCCATCCAGCTATCACAGCTAACATCTATGGCTAGATTTCTCATCCATTAACTCCTCACTCTCTTTTTTATTTTAACAACAATCCTGCAAGGTAGGCCAGGCTGAGTGAGGGACTGATCCAGGGTCACCAGTGAGCTTCATGTCAGAGTGGGGGTCCTAGTCCAACACTAACCACACTGGCACCAAAACTAACTGCTGAAGGAAAGGTGTTGGTGTATGCTACAAGAAATGCAATTAACTCCCGTTATCTATGAGATACTACTCACAGAGTAGGCTGTCTGCAGTATCTCTGTAGGAGTCTGGTCAAGCTTTCTTCCAATCAGCCTGTACTGGAGTAGGTAAGTCTGCTGTACCATCAGCCTGAGTGTGGCTTGATCACTTGTGAAGCATACAAAGATACAACAGAGGCTCCGGTCACACGGGCAGGAAACTGCGGGGGGGGGGGAGCGTGGCTGTTTGCCCCGGGGCAAAGTATCGCGCGGTTAAGAGATCAGAGGTCCTGTGGAGGTACCGTGGAGGTTCCGTGGGTAGGGAGAGGTGCCGATCACAGGACACGCCTGCGCGCAACGAAGAAGCGTGCGGTGCGGCAAACTGGTTTTCTTTTTTTGTGTACACGACAAATGCGCATGCTCCGTTGGGTGCGTGTGCGCATCCACGGAGACTTGGGGGGCGGGAACCTTTTTCACAAGGGGACATGGGCGGGCGCCGGATGCTGCCGGAAACGCGACCTTGCCCCGCGGTTTCCAGAAACTAGTACCTCCGAGGTACTAGTTTTTTGCTGCGCGTTTTCGGCGGGAAGCCTCGGTTGTGCCACGGAAGCGCTACGCTTCCCAGATGTGCCGGTGAGATCGCGCCCGGAAAATCCGCCTGTCTTCCGTCTCTCTTGCGCGGCTAATGTTCCGTGTGACCGCAGCCAGAATTACCCTTCCTCACTGCTCTGAGTTCTCCTCCTTCCAATCAGAAGACATGCAGAGAACCACGCCAGAGCATAGTGAGTGGGTTCTTCTTTGAATATAAGCCAGTCCATTCACCTCCAATGTTAACATAGGACAAACAGATGAGTTCCCACTATCTGAAGCGAAGAAAACCTTGGATTAACAAAAAGATCTAGGAAGACAGGGCTTTGCAAGAGAACACGACACAGAGCAGAACATTCCTGCAGTCTTATTCTATACTCTTAGTTTCCAACGTGAAGGAAAGAACTATTCCAGTGGGCTCATAACATTCAGTGGTTTCCTACTCTGTGGGGCATCTCTGTGGTACACCCAGCAACAGTCAAATGGAATCAGTAGGCAGTTCTGTCAGAAACAATTCCTTCTTTTGAAGTTTTATTAGAATGTGGTGACAACATTGTTATACAGTCCTGCCACTGACATGTGCTTCCAAGTGTGTGTGCAGAGGCAGGGACAGGTGGCTTGATTCCTCTTATTTGAAACCTTGCCTTTCTTACGTGCGGTGAATTTCCACTCCACTTGCAGAAAGATGTAGATCTGCAACTTTCTTTTGTCCTCTTAGGGCATTGCCACGTGCACATTAGTAAACAATGTCCCTAGTGTTCAGGCACTTAAACCACTTACAGTTTTCTGTAAACAAAAGTTACCTGGGGTATAATCCTCCCCCCCCATCATTTTTCACCAAGGTGCTCTTTAGCTCCATTTCAAATGACATATCAGGATACAAAAATATCCCACAGCTTTTTCCCCCTCAGACAATACTGATCCAGGGAGGCTCTTAAAAGACACACATAAGAGATGCAGCCCCTGGTGGTAGTGGTAGTGGTAGAAGAAGAAGACGAAGAAGACGAAGAAGAAGGCAAAGAAGAAGGCGAAGAAGAAGGCGAAGAAGAAGGCGACGAAGAAGACGACGAAGAAGACTGGGGATGTGTGAGCGTTGTGGGTGCTGGCAATCTGTCACGGCAGGACCAGGGGGCGTGACACAAGCAAGCAAAAGTCCAGGAACAGTCCGAGGTCAAGCCGGGCAAATCAGGTAGCAAGGTTCAAGCAGGTTTAAATCACAGTCCAAAAGCAGGGTCAGACATACCAAAGTTTCAAGTCCATAAATCACAACAATACCAGAGGAGTCAGAGATGAACGCAGGGTCAACAAAGCCAAAGGTCAAAAGCCGAGGATCAAGCCGAGAAGAATTCCACAAGGTCTGGAGCAGAGATGCAAGGATTCAGGTCCTGAACAAACGACGTTTGCCAGCACAAATGACTGCTGGCAACAGACTTGCATATATACAGTGCTAGCTAATCAACTCATTAGCTAGCCAGGAGTGAGGACAGGATCCTGTCAGTAATCAGGGCTAAGAGATCTTCTGGCACGCATGCGTGCATTCTGCCTTCGCTCTCTCAGCTGTTGTCTTCTTACATTCCTGAGCCTGGTTACAGGTGGAGGCGAGTCTGATGATGAATTACTGGGCTGCAGCAGAGACTGATCCCTTGCAGGTGTTCCCTGGGAGGCTCTATCCTCCTCACCACTTAGATAGCTTTCAGCTACAGGATCCAGTCTTTGCCTTTCTGCTGCAGTACTGTCCTCAGGAGCCTGTTCAGGGGCATCAGCAAAGGCAGGCATGACATCAGCAGGGGCAGGCATGACAACGACGAAGACGAAGAAGAAGACGAAGAAGACGAAGAAGAAGATGAAGAAGACGAAGAAGAAGAAGAGAGGAGGAGGAGAAGAGAGGAGGAGGAGATTGGATTTATACCCTGCCCTTCACTCGGAGTCTCAGAGCGGCTTACGAACTCCTTTCCCTTCCCCTCCCCACAACAGACACCCCGTGAGGAAGGTGGGGCTGAGAGAGCTCTTGACAGAAACTGCTCTTTTTCAAGAACAGCTCTTATCAGAACTACGGCTTGCCCAAGGTCATCCAGCCAGGTGCCAGTGGAGGAGTGGGGAATCAAACCCGGTTCTCCCAGATTAGAGTCCACGCACTTAACCCGTACACCAAACGGATGACCCCACACAGAACTGGTGTGGGTTATTATAAAAGGAACAGAACTGCACCGCCATGTATGTATCCCAGTTACACAGTGTGTTTTAAATAGGAACGCTAAAAAGCCAAACTGCATGTGACTCTAATAGCAGCGATGACTGCAGCCTTCCTCATGAGAACTTTTACTTGAAACAGACATACGCAAAGTGCAAGCTGACTCGCTTCCCCTCTTCAATGGCTGCCACCAGCAATGAGCACAATGTTGCATTACATGTCTGTTCTTACTATTTTACTGGCTGCAGAAAAAGAAGAAGAGATTTATACCCCGCCCTTCACTTGGCATCTCAGAGCGGCTTACAATCTCCTTCCCTCCTTCTCCTTACAACAGACACCCTTGTAAGGTAGGTGGGGCTGAGAGAGCTCTTTCAAGAACTGCTCTTGAGAGAACAGCTCTGAGAGAACGGTGACTGACCCAAGGTCACCCAGCTGGTTGCATGTGAAGGAGTGGGGGATCGAACCAAGTTCTCCAGATTAGAGTCCGCTGCTCTTAACTTCAGCCGGGAGGGCGGAGTAAAAATCTAATAAATAAAATTTAACAAATAAACAAACAGGTGTGGGGTGAAGGGCAACCTTAAAGGTTGAATCTTGCTGGATCCTTGGCAGCCCGAAGAGAACCTGGCCTCTGAAGGGCTGATTCTTTATCAGCACAGCAACGCAAGAGGGAGTTTACTACTACCCAACCTAACAGTGTCACACCCTGAAAGTAGCATTTACACATCTTTACAGACATCTGCTTGTTCAACAGCAATGAAAGATATAGAATATACATAGCAGGGTTTGTTTTTTTTAAAAAAGTTGTGATGTGTCACACTGTTATCCCACGAGTAATCGAGCCATGTGATGCGAGAGGTTATAGCAACGTGGCAGAAGAAAGAGAGTCAAAAGCAGAAGCTGTAGGTTAAGGTAGAGGCCGACATGCTTCAAAGCACAAAACTGGCCTGAAATTAACATTAGCAAACATCCAGAGAAGAGGCAGATCGGAGCAGAGATACTTCCGTGTGCGCATTTCACTATTCTCTCTGAGGCTCAATGAGTTAATGTGCCTGGGGGGAAAAAATGTACCAGCTCTCGTTATTCTTTTTTTTTAAAAATTTTTCTTTATTGGTTTTCAAAACATAAACAAACATCAAGCTAATCTTCTATTATATCACAGATGTGCATACAACCCCTTACCAACTCTAAATTCACCTCCAAATTAACCCTCCACCTTTAACTTCAAATTATACAATTTTTTCCAGTTTTTCTCGAAAAGTAGTTCATCTTCTCCCTTCAATCTACATGAAATCTTGTCCATTTCTGCGATTTCAAAGAACTTCTGTATGACCTCCATTTTTCCCAGAATTTCTTCTTTCTTCCAATACTTGGCAAATAGAATCCTAGCAGCCGTTATACAATGTAACAACAGATATTTTTCTATTTTCCCAAAACCCTCTGGAATCATGTTAAGAAGGTACAGTTCTGGATGGAATGGAATGGTTACTCCTATAATTTCTTGCAATAATTCATTTATCATCTTCCAATATTTCTTTGATTTGTTACATTTCCACCACATGTGAATATAGGTACCAACGTTCTGCCTGCATTTCCAGCATACGTTAGAGGTTGCCCCTGAAAACTTTGCCACTCTGGCCGGATACAAGTACCACCTCAAAACCACTTTATAAATATTTTCTTTAAAAGCGGTTGCTCTTGTGATTTTCATATTGGTGTCCCATATCCTCAACCATCTATCCAGCTCTATATTATAACCCAAATCTTTACACCATGCTGCCATACTATGTCTCACCACTTCTTCCTTCGTTTTAGCTTCCAACAGAATTCTGTACATATTTTTTATAATTTGCCTTCTCGGCTCAATCCAGATTTTATCCACTTCAGAAGGTTTATCATAAAAACCTTGCTTTTTATCTTCCCTATATCTTGTTTGTATCTGAAATACTTGTAACCAAGAGAGTCCCGCATTATTATCTTTCAGACCTTCCGTAGGTTTAAGTTCATTTCTACTATCCAACAAGTCATCATAACAAATTTTCCTTTCATATTCATACAGACTTGGCAACACGAAAGCTTCAATAGGAGACACCCACCTTGGTATCTTAATGTAGAATTGTTTTTTGATATCTCTCCATACCTTTACTAATGTTGCCCTTATATAATGACTTTCAAAAAGTCAAAAGAAAGGCAGCTCTCGTTATTCATGATGTGCACAAGTAGAGGAAAGAGCGCGAGTCGGTTTCACCCAAGTTTTCCATCTACAGAAAAGCTGCAGCCAGTTCTGGCTCACTTACGAGTGTGCCTGGCACGAAGCTCACGTTTGCAAACACAAGCACACCACCTTCACGTCTCACATTCATATTTTATGGCTTGCACTGTTTATGGTGCATAAATGGTAACTTTCCTGCCTCTCCACCCTGTGGTAGCCACCTTGCCCCCCCCCCAAAAAAAACTGTTCCCCGTGGGTCAATGGACCCTCCAGGAACATGACAGGGGTCAAATTGGGATCATTAGCAAAAATTACCAGGCCCCTCCTTTACAAACAGAAATGCCCACTGCTGAAAAGCAGTTCAGGACCCAAACCATGCTTGAAGGTCGCTATACTCAAACACCAGTTGCCCAGAGCCTCTGTATATGTGGAGGTCCAGATCCTAAGAACTGCCGGCCTGTTTGGCGTAGTGGTTAAGTGCATGGACTCTAATCTGGGAGAACCAGGTTTGATTCCCCACTCCTCCACTTGCAGCTGCTGGATGACCTTGAGCAAGCCATAGTTCTGTCAGAGCTGTTCTCTCAAGGACCGTTCTGGCAATAGCTCTCTCAGCCCTACCTACCTCACATGCTGTCTGTTGTGGGGAGGGGAAGGGAAAGAAGTTTGTAAGCCGCTCTGAGACTCCAAGTGAAGGGTGGGGTATAAATCCAATCTCTTCCTCCTCCTCCTCCTCTTCTTCTTCTTCCTCTGTCCACTTTATTCAGCTCCAAGGATGAAATTTTTAGGTAAAATCGTGGCCAATTTAGGCCTTAGCACTGTGACGGAACAAGTCCTATTTTTACTTGCAGATATGGAATCAGAGGTCTCATATAAGGTTACCCTTTTTGCCTTCGTAGCAAAGAAAATCCAGGCCAAGCTAGCGTCAGCAAAGGACGGTTGCTTATGGGAGTCGATCCTTTCTCTTATGAAACAAGTTTTAAAATGTGATTTTTATAGTACTTTAACTCAGTCTCATGATACTGTATTTTATTGTATACAATTTTTTTAGTGTTAACCTCTTGTAACAGCCATTGGCACCCTATGCAATAAAATTGAACTGAACTAAACTGAAAAGCAATTCAGGAGGACCCAAACCAAACCAGGAGCATACCTGAAACATCTATAATACGTTGATTCATTTGAACTGTGATGCTGGAGGAGAGGACCGCCAAAAAGACAAACAAGACGGATCTAGATCAGATCAAGCCTGAAGTCTCCCTAGAAGCTAAAATGACTAAACTGGTGCTATCATCCTTTGGTCACATTATGAGAAGATCACAGTCACTGGAAAAGACAATAATGCTAGGAAAAGTTGAAAGCAGCAGGAAATGAGAAAGATCCAATATGAGATAGATCAACTCAGTCAAGAAAGCCTCCGTTTGCAAAACCTGACCAAGGCTGTTAACGAGAGCATACGTTTTGAAGGCCATTAATTCACAGGGTCACCATAAGTCGGAAGCAACGTAACAAACACACATACACATCATGTGCTGTGGTTCCAGGTTCCAGATGTTTCAGCTGCAGCTTACATTATTACATGCAGAAAGGGGATTGTGGGAAGGCTGGCTCGCAAAGGCCTGTCATTGCTACACTGTCTCCAGTTATAAGGTGCCCAAGCAGTTTGCAAAAATCATAACCTGGAGTCAGAGTTGCCGGGCTTCCCACGATGGCGGGGCATCTCCCATCAGCAAGCCCTCTCTTCCCATGGTGGTGGGTTTTTTTTTTTTTTTAAATCACCCTTGGGTTGATTGTGTGATGTCACTTCCAGGAAAAATTCAGAAGTGATGTCAGTCCTCTCTAGGAATCACCAGAAACTCTATCCCCGGAAGTGATGTCATGCCATCGCCTACAGTGTCCCCCGACTCCTACCTGGGATGAATGCCAGATATTAGGGCAGACGTGCATGCACGCACGCGCACACACGCGCGCACACACACACACACAAAACCCTACCGTGCCAAGACAGTTTTAGGGTTGGATCCAAACTAAATTTTCCAACAGAATCATAGAATCACGGAGTTGGAAGGGACCTCCAATAGCGGAACTGAACTTTCCTGCCTCCCCCCTCCCACTGCAGTCCACTGAGCTCCACCAAATGCTGCTTCATCATGCAAAAGGACTGACTAATGACCAATCCAGGTCTGATACGAAATCCTTTCCAGTTAGCCAGGTTTGTTTTAATTCACCACCTGTAGACTTTCACATCAGTCGTCTCATGCAGATTCAATCCATACATCCCACTGAGCTACACTAGTATAGGAACAATTAACGTGCCCAGCACATATATTTTTGGACTTCCCCCATCCCAGTGGATGAGGTCAAAAAAAGAAAATAATAAAGGAACACAGTGGTTGGAAACTCATTGATTAGACCACTTTGTGCCGAAATCCAACTATTTGGGAAGCAGAGGGGACTCAGATCTGTGCAAACCTCTGTCCCCATGTAGCCCAAATAGCCAGTCCACATACTCATTGTATTTATTTATTTTTTGCATTTGTATCCCGCCCATCCCTCGGGCGGGCTCAGAGTGGGTAACATCATTATAATAAATACAGTTTCAGTTTAAAACACGATGACTGCTGTCAGATGGGCAACAGAGAGGCTAGGTGGCCATCTGACAGCAATGCAGATTCTGCGAACTTAGGCAGATCATGAGAGGGAGGGCAGGAAGGGCTGCCTCATTGCTTAGTTCTTGTGGCCCTTTTTTACATGCCCAGGGAAATGCTGATTGCCACTTTGGGGTCAGGAAGCAATCCTGGAGGGTTGTTTTTTTTAATCATCTTCTGGGCATGGAACAGCGGTTACTGCGGGTGTGGAGGGGGAGGTATTTGTGAATTTCCTGCACTGTGCAGGGGGTTGGACTAGATAAGAACATAAGAGAAGCCAATGTTGGATCAGGCCAATGGCCCATCCAGTCCAACACTCTGTCACCCAGTGGCCAAAAATACCAGGTGCCATCAGGAGGTCCACCCAGTGGGGCCAGGACATTAGAAGCCCTCCCACTGTTGACCCCCCCAAGCACCAAGATGACAGAGCATCACTTGCCCCAGACCGAGAGTTTATATCTATACCTTGTGGCTAATAGCCACTGATTGACCTCTGCTCCATATGCTTATCTAATTCCCTTTTGAAGCCGTCCATGCTTGTAGCCGCCACCACTTCCTGTGGCAGTGAATTCCATGTGTTAATCACTCTTTGGGCGAAGAAGGACTTCCTTTTATCTGTTCTAACCCGACCACTCAGCAATTTCATGGAGTGACCACGAGTTCTTGTACTGTGATGACTCTGGAGGTCCCTTTCAACTCTATGATTCTATAAAAACATTATAACAATTAAAACAATGGGTACAGCTTGAAACACCATCAGTTGGCTATAAAGTTCTGGCCTGATGGTGCAGTGAATTAAAGGCCAGTTGCTGGAGGTCAGTAGATAGACGGGTGACAGCAACCTCAGGGAAGTCATATGAGGGCACCCTTTGCCTCAACCAAAGGCCTGGCAGAACAGCGCCGTTTTGCATGCCCTGCAGAATTGAAGAAGATCCCGCAGGGCCCTGGTCTTAATAGGGAGCATGTTCCACCAGGCTGGGGCCAGGACAGAGAAAGCCCTGGCCCTGGTCGAGGCAAGACGGGCGTCCTTCGGGCCAGGGACCACCAGGAGGTGTTGATCTTTTGAGCGTAATGCTCTTCGAGGCGTATATGGGAAGAGGCGGTCCCTCAGATATGTTGGTCCCAGGCCGTACAAGGCTTTAAAGGTAGGGTTGCCAACCCCCCCCGGAAGCCCCACCCCCAACACCCACAGCCACCCATCTCTCTCCTTATAAGGGTGTGCAACCCGTGTTTCATCCCAAGCGCGAACTCCACAAGCTTGCAGGGGAAAAGCCAGCTTCGTTCTTAAAAGGGAAACGCAGCTTCTCTTAAAGGGGAAACGCCAGCTGCCGGCTATTTTAAGTGCAGGGAACTGCCGATGTCCCCAATGTGACGTCATCACGTTGGGGATGCCCCACACCTTCCAGGAACGCCCCCAAAGTCCCCCGCTGGGGGTGGAAGATGGACTTGGCAACCCTATATAAAGGTCAAAAACAGCACCTTGAAGTGAATCCAGTACTCAACTGGCAGCCAATTCAGTTGGCCTAACGTGAGCTCGCACACTCATGTGCATGAGAATGCACGTCTTGAATTCAGAGAACTGCCAACATCATTTTATAATTCATTACAATTTATCTAACCAGCTCTGTATTTCTGATCAAACCAAGTAAAAATTCAGATTTAGTTTTTAAAATACTGTGTTATGTAATATTACACACACACACAAACAAACACACACACACACACACACACACACAAAGCCCCACAGAGAGGGGGAAATGTTTTGGTTTTTATATTTTGCATCCCTTTTTAAAGAGCTTCATAATCAAATTATGCAGCTGCTCGTCCCTGGGAAATATTATAGGCATTGTTTTTATATAAACGTTTGGAACAGAGAGGGTTTTGATATTCTTATTGAATTAAATCTTTGCAGCAAGCAGTGGTTGTCAGTAAAAGGATACCAAAGAGAAAAACTGGGATTCAAGATAGTGACTGCGAGGCCCTGACCTGGGTAGCCCAGGCAAACCCATTCTTGTCAGACCTCGGAAGCTAATCAGGGTCCTGGGTGGGAGACCTCCAGAGAATACCAGAGGCGGGAGCCACCTCTCTGAATATCCTCCAGACCCCCAGTAGGGGTCAGTCACAAGAGGTTGCCATGACTTCCAGGTGCACACACACACAAACATGCACATATATAAAAAAAGATAATAACTGAGGGAAATACTGGAGATTGTCTAAGGAGTTCATGGCTCAGAGCTAGACCCCATGCTTTGCACAAAGAAGGTCCTGGATTCAATTCCTCGCCTAAGACCCTGAAGAAACTCTGCCATTCAGAGTACACAAAGCTGAGCTTAATGTGCCAATGATCTGGATGGGTACAAGCAGTGTTCCCTCTACGCTGAGTTAATGTGAGCTAGCTCACAGTTTTTTAGCCTCCGGCTCACACATTTTCGTCTTAGCTCAGGAAAGATGGCTCCAGAGCAAACTGATTTATGCAGTAGCCAAATTCCCCAAACCCAAGCCCGACATACTATTTGCTCCTCCATGCATGCTCCCTTCCTGCCAATGTAATATTAAAAGCTTAATGTCGTTAAGACATATCCCCTCCCTTAACCCAAAGATACTCCAAAATAAAAGGCTGCTCCTTTGGGTAGGGTTGTCAATCCCCAGTTGGGGGCAGGGGATCCCCTGGTTTAGAGTCCCTCCCCTCGCTTTAGGGTTATCAGAAGGGGGGGGGAGGGAGGAAATCTCAGTTCGGTGCTCCATTATACCCTATGGAAAACAGTCCCCATAGGGCATAATGGAAAATCAATCTGTGGGTATCTGGGGTTCGAGGGGGGTGTTTTTTTGAGGTAGAGGCACAAAATTTTCAGCACAGCATCTGGTGCCTCTCTTCATAAAAGCCCCCAAGTTTCAAAAACTTTGGACTAGGGGGTCCAGTTCCATGAGCCCCCCAAAAAGGTGCCCCCATCCTCCATTAATTCCAATGGAGGGAAGGTATTTAAATGGAACGTGGTCCCTTTAAATGTGGCAGCCAGAACTCCCTTTGGAGTCCAATTATGATGTCACATCCTTGCTCCTGGATCCACCCCCAAAGTCCCCAGATATTTCCTGAGTCTGACCTGGCAACCCTACCTTTGGGGTTTGTAAGCTAAAGGTAAAGGTTTCCCTTGCTCGAAAACCAGTCTAATCTGACTCTAGGGGGCAGTGCTCATCTCTGTTTCCAAGCCAAAGAGGCAGTGCTGTCCGAAGACTTCTCTGTGGTCATGTGGCCGGCATGACTAAACGTCAAGGCGCACAGAACGCTGTTACCTTCCCACCAAAGCGGTACCTGTTTATCTACTTGCAGTTTCTTGCTTTCAAACTGTTTTGGGGTTTGTACATGGACGCATAGCAGGCAATGAAATCGTGCTGATGCAGCACTACAAACCTGACCGGGCTAGAAAACCTATGCCTCCTCATGCATGATGCATTAAAGACCCACAGATAAAGACGGGTGTGGAGCTTCTGGCTTAACCAGGGCAGCGCACTGTCACCAAATTCACTTCCCTACTTTTCCAGGATCTGATTGAGCCCACTTGCTGAGAAAACCCTTTCTTTCCAGTCCCCCGGCCATTCCACTCCCCAGCCCACAGACCAAACCTCTGAAGTGCAGAACAGACTCCAAAATGAACTGGGAAGCAGATCACTAAGTCATGACTCCAGCAGCCTCTGCCTTTTCAAAACTGCACCAAGAGGGCAGAGAGAAACTACAAATCGCACGTAGAGTCCATAATTCATCGTTGTCTGGACTTTTCTGCGAAGCAATCTGCTTCTAAACTCGGACACACACACACACCCTTATCTTAAACATTCATCGGTGTTTCATCACAGGCAGGAGGAGAGCTCATCTTCGTGTCGCTGATTTGCATGTGCACATATTCTCACATGCATCAGTCTGGAGACCTAAAAAGGCAATAGAAACTCAGACTTTCCCAGCTGCAAAAAAACCCAGCATAATTGGGAGTACCTGCTCTCCTGTCTTCCGCCGTCCTCTGAAGTTTGCTCAATTTAGAACATAAGAACATAAGAACATAAGAGATGCCAATGTTGGATCAGGCCAAAGGCCCATCCAGTCCAACACTCTGTATCCCACAGTGGCCAGAAATACCAGTGCCATCAGGAGGTCCACCAGTGGGGCCAGGACAATATTCAAAACAATATTCAAACAGCATAATTGGTTACAAAAGACAGTGGTAATTTGAGTAATAATCCTCTGATTGGCCAGATGTAAAGAAACATATATCTACATCAATCTAAGTGTTTACTTAACCTAACCTAAATGATAATGGGCAAGGATTCTTCATACGAGACTAAAATCTTATCTGACCCAGACATTGAACCCTAAGAACTACAGAATCATGAACTTTGTACCTATC
>NW_015169783.1:284412-284554 GCF_001447785.1 Gekko japonicus | reverse complement strand
GCCAGCGGCTCCCTCTTCTACGTCACGAGCGATGACGAGTTCATCATCAAAACCGTGATGCATAAAGAGGCCGAGTTCCTCCAGAAGCTTCTCCCAGGGTACTACATGGTACGTGGCAGAACCCACTTCCTGGTTGCCGTCA